>NC_090372.1:31010301-31311684 GCF_036365525.1 Heterodontus francisci
AGCAGAATCTTCAAATGGTAAAACAGGGGCTTCAACTTCTCACAATTAACAAAAATGTGGAAAACAGTCTAGGTCAGGCTGCAAAGATGACAGGTGGCCTCGGAGTCCATAAAATATCTTAAAAACCGATTGGATGTGTCATGAACATATGCTATGCAGAATGATGATTTTTTTAATCCAACAGTTGGAAACCTGAATTAGGTCATAGAGTCATAGAGTTATACAGCACAGAAACAGGCCCTTTGGCCCATCATGTCTGTGCCAGGCATCAAGCACCTATCCATTCTACTCCCATTTTCCAACACTTGGCCAGTAACCTTGTATGCTATGGCGTTTCAAGTGTACATCTAAATACTTCTTAAATGTTGTGAGGGTTCCTGCCTCTACCACCCCTTCAGGCAGTGTGTTCCAGATTCCAACCACCCTCTGGGTGAAAAACGTTTTCCTCAAATCCCCTCTAAACCTCCTGCCCCTTACCTTAAATCTATGCCCCTGCTTATTGATCCCTCCGCTAAGGGAAAAAATTTCTTCCTATCTATCCTATCAATGCCCCTCATCATTTTGTATACCTCAATCAGGTCCCCCCTCAGCCTTCTCTGCTCTAAGGAAAACAACCCTAGCCTATCCAGTCTCTCATCATAGCTGAAATGCTCCAGCCCAGGCAACATCCTGGTGAATCTCCTCTGCACCTTCTCCAGTGCAATCACATCCTTCCTATAGTGTGGCGACCAGAACGATACACAGTACTCCAGCTGTGGACTAACTAGCGTTTTTTACAGCTCCATCATAACCTCCCTGCTCTTATATTCCTTGCCTCAGCTAATCAAGGCAAGTATCCCATAAGCCTTCCTAACCACCTTATCTACCTGTGCTGCTGCCTTCAGTGATCTATGGACAAGTACACCAAGGTCCCTCTGACCCTCTATATTTCCTAGGGTCCTACCATCCTTTGTATATTCCCTTGCCTAGTTAGTCCTCCCAAAATGCATTATCTCACACTTCTCAGGATTAAATTCCATTTGCCACTGCTCCACCCATCTTACCAGCCGATCTATATCTTCCTGTAATCTAAGGCTTTCCTGCTCACTATTTACAACACCACCAATTTTCATGTTATCTGTGAACTTACTGATCATACCTCCTATATTTACATCTAAATCATTAATGTACACTACAAACAGCAAGGGTCCCATCACTGATCCCCACGGTACACCACTGGTCATCAGCTTCCACTCACAAAAACTTTAAACTTTAAAAAGAAAGCAAGAGACAAAAAACACTGATAAAAGAATAAAGGGATCTCTGTGAGTGGGTAAAATGGCCACCACAATTTGCATCTATATACCTCACATACCAAGGTATCGAGGTGGAGACAAATGTCTGGTTAATCTCCCACCAGAACAATGGCTTATGAATTTTGAATGAGCTACCTGCCTTACCTCCATTAACAAGACATTCAAAGCTATTTTGGGACAGTAACACTGGTGGAGATGAACCTCAAAGGGTAAACACGGAAACGATGGGACCTGAGAGAAATTGGAATTCTTAGACTTGAACTAATTAAGATGCAAAAGAGAGAATACACTGGGCTATCATGTGACAGACTCTCCATCAGTGTGAAAACTTGCAGTTTCTTCTCTCTACAGCAGACAAGCACCTGAGTTTGACCAGTGCAGGACTCAAGTGGGAGTCTCTCTCTCTCTTTCTTTTCAGGCAACCCTGTAAGTTCAAACCCTGCCTTCTGGCTGCAAAACATCCAAGTCTATCATTGCTGCAGACAGAGACCCCGGGGAGAAAACCATTTACATCACCGTCTCCAAGAAAACCCTGAACCAGGTGTCCACCTCGACCAGCCAGAAACTTCAGGACCATGAGTTCAGCCGGAAGACAACTGCATTACCAGACTCTACAGTCTGTACAGATTCTTTTATTTGTTCTGGACTCTAATCCAACCAATCTATTCTTCATCACAATGTAATCTATTTGTGTGTGCATGATTCCCATGTTTTTGTGTGTGTGTGTGTGCATGAAAGTTGGAGCATAGTTTATTATTTTACTTAGATTGGGTTTTGGTTTTAAGTACAATAAACTAACCTCTTTCTTGTCTACACTGAAGAAATCCTGCCCAATTGGTTCTTTTATGATCATAGCACATAAAGGATTAAACACTCACTGAAATGCTGAACATATCCACTGTTTAAAAGAAATAAACCCTGTTAGGGTCCAAACAAGGCAAGGCACAAGAGGGCAGCCTTTCAACCCCTCCTCACCTGATCATAACAGATGGCACAATTCCATGACACACTCCCCACCCTGGATCCCCAACAGTGCAGATGGGCGGGAGATCCCACGGAGAAAGTCCTCCTTTGGGGTCACACTTCTCCTCCCTCCTCCCCCCTCCACCCACTCCCCGTCTCTGCCAGGTGGCAAGATCGCACACCATGGCTTGTTCAGATGGAAGACAGGGGTAGGGAAGTAGAGAGCATGCAGGAGCAGCCCATTCAGGAAATCACTCCATGCTGAGTGGAATGGCATGAAGTAAATTTCCGAGAGACAGTTTATGTTGTATGGAGCAGAACAGTTCAGACTTGTCCTAACCATTTTATACATTCTGTCTCAGGACTTCAAGGTTACAACAATCTCAGATCCTGACTTGGCAGGTGGCCCCACTGGAGACATGCCATCTCCTTGACCCATACACATTCACTTCCATTTCTTTGATCATCTTACCAACCTTCAATATTTTTCCTACTTGTCATCTTCACAGCCACTCTGTTATGTGAATGATTAGCCTCCAGGCACATTGCTGAACTCTCTTCTTAGGCTTCTTTGAAAGCATAACGATTTTGTAACAGTGCAAGGGAGCTGAGTAAAACTCCATACAGAAAACACTTTATTGAAACTATTTCCTGACAGCAAATCCTTATAAATTTGACAGGAAGTCACTTAATTCAGCATATTTACATATCAAATCTGGAACCATGCAGAATATTTTAGGGCATCCTTAAGAAAGTGGTCAGACATATCGTTGCTCGCTGTTATTGCAAAAAAGGTAGTTTTGCAAATCTTAGCTCCTTGTGTATGTTAACCTGAACTTGGCCTTGTGTAGACTATGCTTCAAACTATATTAACCTATCTTACTGTTTGCAAGGCCACATTGACTGATCTTCCCCCTCAATCCTTAAGGTGTTGGCTCCTTCACTGGATATGGCTTCCATGACCTCTGGTCCATGAGCACTGGTTGATCTCTGCTTCCTGAACCCGAGATGTCCTCTGGTTCATGAATGCTAGTTACCCTCTGATCTCATATTTCTTACAAAACTCGGCTAAACATCACTCCAGTTCCCGAGGACATCACAATGGCAACAAGGTAAATAACAAAGGACGGTGAAAAAACCAGAAACATTGCTTTCAGGTATGAAAATTTTGGAAGTTTTTTGTCTGCAGTGTGCACCATCTACCAGATGCACCACAGCAACTCGGCAAGGCTTCTTCAACAACACCTCCCAAACCCACAACCTCTACCACCTAGAAGGGAAAGAGCAGCAGAAGCATGGGAACACTACCACTTCCAAGTTCCCCTCCAAATCACACACCACCCTGACTTTGAAATATATTGCCTTTCCTTCCTTGTCGCTGTGTCAAAATCCTGGAACTCTCTGTGGGAGTACCTTTACCACACGGTGCAGCACTTCAAGAAGGTGGCTCACCTTCTCAAGGGCAATAGGGATGGGCAATAAGCAATTCCCACATCGTATGAATGAATAAAAGAAGACAATAAATGATACAGGGTACTGAGTGGGAGACAACTGATTGATGTTCTAATATAATTTATAACTTTGAGTGTAAAAGAGGCATATGATAGCCATTGAGTTCTGAAAAAGACACCTGTTCTCAACTAGGATTTAAGATTTGTTTGACAAGTGCATGGGTCTTTGTAAGATCACAGGCTTGACCCACTCATTGAGAATAGGCCCTAGTTCTTCCAAGAGTACAGTAGGAGCTTTGCTTAACAGATATTGTCTTGCGTTACTCAGTGATCTGCTGAAGCACAGTATTGTTATACTGGGGTGCCTGTTACTAGATCCTGTTAAGCTTCAGGCCAGAGTTTATCAATTGCTGAATATATAATAATACATCCATTGTCTGTGTTACGACCAGGTGAGGAAGAGGTCTAGAGTTTCCTTTCAGCCTTCACCTGATCTTACTGTAATGCAGGGTGTTTTTAGTTCCCCCTTGGTGAATCACTGCTTTCCAATTGTAAGGCAAAGAAACCAACACAAACAGGCTTTCTTACGTTTAAAGCAAAAAAGTTGAAATTTATTAAACTTAAACTCTAATTCTGTTAATGCCTACAGATACATGCCGTGCCCCACACTAGCATGCATATGTGATACACACATGCAAATAGAGACAGAAAAGAGCAAAAGAAAAATAAAGTGCAACGGTTTGAGGCAATATCTGAAGAGTTGTTGTTACGGTTCTTCGAGCTCACTGTAGAGTCCTTGATTGTAGGTAGATCTTACTTTTCATGGGGCCCAGTTTGCTGTAGAAGACTTTTCTCTCGGGGTTCATGTGTCTTCAGTGGATTCAGAGGCTTGTGAGAAAGAGATGGGAGCAGACAGGAGAGGCTATGGCGAGCCAGCCAGGAGATGTCTTTTTAGTCCAGGAGCAAACAGCTTTTTGCAGGCTCTCAGTTTAAACTGTACAATTCAGAAAGAAACTCAGACTGCCAAGCAGGTTAGTCATGTGACTAACTGGTTTGACCACGTCTGTTTGTGGATTATATTGGAGGAGCGGATAGCTCCTTTGTTCCAACTACTGTCTGCGAATATGCAAAAATGTCTTTCCAACCAGGGGCCTGGCAACTCCTTGTCAGAGGCCTTCTCTTCTTCCCAGCAACAATTTCAAATTTAATGTCCATGTGGCAAAATTAATCATTCTTGGCAGGTAGGAGCCTGCATGACACCTCCACACTCAAGGGAATGAAATGCAATTTGAGAAAACCGCATTTCATTAAAAGAGTTGAGAGAAAATACATAAGATACAGAAAAAAAACATGCATTTCTCTCATTCATTACCATTCATTCATAAATCCTAAAGTTTATTAAAATTGCCTATCTTTTCTTGGTGCTAGTGCTGCTTTAATTGCCCCTTTTTGGCATCCCAGTAAACATGTGGTTCTTTGGGGAAGTTTTTCTTCAGTTTGCCCATCGCCATGACTGCCTAGGTTCTTTGTTTCTGTTGAAATCTGCCAAAGTGGGGGGCGGGGGCGGGGGGGAGTTAGATTTAATTAGCCCAAAATTGGAATTTCTTCAGAGTGGGCAGGTCTATCCTAAACTCCCTTTCAGTGATTTGCTGAGTCATGCAAAGGTTTTTGACTTCAGGGGATGGGTGGTTCCCTTTTTCTCTGACTGTGGGAGAGGATTCTTTGTTAATCTCCCCTTTGTTCTCTGGGACACTCCTGCCTGCAGGTATTTGTGCAGACTCTACTGCACTCCCCTGCAGCACTTTGACTAGGTGAGGCATCACCCTCACGCTTTCTCTGCCCCTTAGAGGTCTTTCTTTGTCTCTGCAGGTTCCTGTAAATGCTGTTCGCAACTCTGCTGGGGTGCTTCTAGAGTCTGCATTTACATAGTAGGATGTGGGGTCTAACTTTTCAAATTTTTCACAGTTGTCTGACTGGACAGCAAGGATTTTCATCTGGGATTCCTCCCGGACTTCCTTTAACCTGTCCTCTTGGTCACTTTTTCCCCTTCTCTTTCTAAACTTTTGCCAGCCATGTGCCTGCCTGTCCCCTTTTGTTCTCAGCGGGGGTCCCTGACAATTCACCAGCCCTCTGCTGGAGGGTCCTCCTAACACTGGAACAGGATTTAGGGGTGCAACTTTCACTGTAGGTTGGGGTTTCCCCTCAACCTGGCACATGTGGCAACTCCTGCAGTACTCCACCACATTTATTTATTTATTGATACAGCACTGAAACAGGCCCTTTGGCCCACCGAGTCTGTGCCGACCATCAACCACCCATTTATACTAATCCTACATTAATCCCATCTCACATCCCCACCTATACTAGGGGCAATTTTATAATGGCCAATTTACCTATCAACCTGCAAGTCTTTGGTTGTGGGAGGAAACCAGAGCACCCAGCGAAAACCCACGCAGTCACAGGGAGAACTTGCAAACTCCGCATTGGCAGTACCCAGAATCGAACCCGGGTCACTGGAGCTGTGAGGCTGCGGTGCTAACCACTGCACCACTGTGCCACATCTTTGTGGAGGTTTGGCCAGTCAAACGGCTGTCTTATGTGAGCTTTGGTCTTTCATATACCGGCATGTACAGCTACTGTAGTATCGTGGGCCCTTCTTAATATTTCTCTCCAGCACCTCTGCGGCACCACTAACTGGTGAACCATTGTCCACTCCTTGCTCTCAGGTCTGTAAGGAGAACTCCATTTCCTCATCAGTACCTCATTCTTTAAATAGTAGCAATCAGGGACTCCCTCTGCTTCACTCACTTTCAGACTGGGCAGCCTGTGCTAACTCTTGCAATATTGGGTCGACTCGCTGAGCCTTAGCTAGGGAAAATCCATTTAATTCATTCACTGGGTCTCCTAACTTTCCAAAGAAAGTCTTGACAGGCAGATCTCATGGTCATCTCTTGCAATGCCAATGCAGTCTCCTGTAGGGGAGCTGGTTTGATCATGGCCTGATCAACTACACATTCAAAGAAACTGCAAGGGTCCGTCTCCCACCACTGTCCTGTCTCTCTGACCTCCTGCGGTCTTTTTTTCATTATTTGGGGGGCTACCACCTTCACCCCCTCCAGATTATTGCTCGGAGCAGGTCAACCCCGTTCACAGGCAAACTAGGGACAATCCCTCCGGTCACCGGTCCCGAAACTAGGTCACACTCCAGGTGCACCCAATGCACAAGTACAGGCATACACTGCCCTCTAATACCATTCACCACCATTTTGGTGTTCACTGCACTCTCTGGGGGAAAGGCCAGGCCTTGTCCCAGTAAAAGGGATCTAGTGGCCCCTGTGTCCCTGAGAATTACTATGGGCATGTTTGTCCCACTCGAGGGGTGTGGGGTTACTTTCTCTTCGCACACAAAACCCTGATAGCCTTCAGAAGTCCTATTAAATTTTCCTGCACTTTCAGTAGTAAGCTTCCTGGGTTTCACTCTTACTGCACTTAAAGCCACATCTTGCTCTGCTGTGCTTTCCATCAGGTTCCTGGCTTCACTGAGCAGATGTGCCCTAATTAACCCCACAGGTTTTCCCTTTAGTTTCCAGCAGTCAGCTTTTAAATGCCCTGCTTTATTACAATGGAAGCACACAGGTCTCTGGGTCTCACTCTTGCTCACAGCACCTTCCTTTTTGGCTAGAGGACAGCCCCCTGTGTCTTCTGCTTTCCTTTCTCTACCAGGACTGCTTGGGCTGCTATAACCTTCCCACCCTTTGTCCTTTTTGGATTTGTGGGGGTGACTAGGAAATAATCCCCCCTGGGAAACTGACTTATAAATTAAAGCAAACTCATCAGCTAGAACTGCCGCTTGCTGAGCTCTCTGAACCCACTGCTCCTCGACGTATCTTTATGGAGAGTGGGAGAGGGTGTTTAAATTCCTCTAACGGAATTACTTCTCTGAGATTCCCATAGCTGAGCTGTACTTTAAGAGCCCTCAGCCACTGGTCAAAAGCCAACTCCAGATAAGTTTGATTAGCTTGCTTCTTGAGGGTTCTAAACTTTTGGCGATAGGCTTCGGGTACTAATTCATATGCCCCGAGGATGGTACTTTTTGAACTCTCATCTGAAAACAGGGATAAACCTTATGGGCCTTTCCAGTTAGCTTGCTTTGTAGTAAAAGAGGCCAGGTCTCAGCTGGCCATTTTAGTTGCCTTGCCACATTCTCAAAGGATACAAAAAATGTTTCTACATCTTCCTCATTGAATTTGGGAATTAATTGAGCTAGTTTTAACAATTTTGTACCCAGCTCTGAATTATGCTCCTCCATATTGACCATGCTTTCACTGGGGTTACTCTGTCACTCCCTCGTTAACTCAAGCCACTTCAACTCTCTCTCTTCGCATTCCTTCTGGAATATTCTTTCTCTCTCTCTCTCCTGTCTTTCTCTCTCTCTCTCTCCTCAAATTCAAGTTTCATCTGTTCCAATTGTATCTTTGCTAACAATATCCTGTCAGAGTCTGCTTCTAACCCTGTTTCTGCTTCTTCAGATTCAAGGGAAAAATGGTTGGCCACTAGCCTTAGGAGTTCAGACTTCCTAGCCTTGCCACATACAGTGATCCTACACTGCTCAGCCAACTTCCTTAACTCCTCCAAGTTACTTCACCCTGGCTTGGGGAGCTACTAGCTTCAGTTGCAGACATGTTAGTATTCAATCACACACAACCACAAGAAAACCAGTATTGAAAACTTGCTCTTTTTTGATTGGGAACAATTTGGCTTCCCACTTCCTATTTCTCTCGTTTGTCTATGGGTCAATTCCAGACATTAGCACTCAAATTTCTGTTACCACCAGGTGAGAAAGAGGTCTAGGGTTCCCTTTCAGTCTTCACCTGGTCTTACTGTAACAGGGTTTCATTTTCAAACACACCGTGTTTTTAGTTCCCACTTGGTGAACCCTTGTTCACCACTTTCCAATTATAAGGCAAAGAAACCAGCACTAAAAGTTGAAATTTATTAAACTTAAACTCTAATTTGGTTAATACCTACGGATACACACCGTGCCCCATGATAGCATGCATACGCGATACACACATGCAGATAGAGACAGAAAAGAGCAGAAGAAATAAAGTGGAAAGCTTTGAGGCAATATCTGAAGAGTTGTTACAGTTCTTCGAGCTCACTGTAGAGTTCTTGATTGTAGATAGATCTTGCTTTTCGTTGGGGCCCAGTATTCTTCTTAAACTTGTTTGCTGTAGAGACTTTTCTGTCTTGGGGTTTATGTGTCTTCAGTGGAGTCAGAGGCTTGTGAGAAAAAGATGGGAGCAGACAGGGGAGGCTATGGCGAGCCAGCCAGGAGAAGTCTTTTCAATCCAGGAGCAAACAGCTTTTTGCAGGCTCTCAGTTCAAAACCGTACAATTCAGAAAAAACCCCAGACTGCCAAGCAGGTTAGTCATGTGACTAACTGGTTTGACCATGTCTGTTTGTGGATTATATTGGAGCAGGGGATAGCTCCTTTGTTCCAAACACTGTCTGTTAATATGCAAAAATGTCTTTCCAGCCAGGGGCCTGGCAACCCCTTGTCACAGGCCTTCTCTTCTTCCCAGCAATAATTTGAAATTTAATATCCATGTGGTAAAATTAATTCTTGGCAGGTGGGAGCCTGCATGACATCTGTCATAATAGTTGGGATCTGCTGGTGGATAATGGAACAGGGCAATTAAGACTCCCCACATACCCTATGGAATTGAAAAAAAGTACAATATAAATAACGTAAATTGAATTTAATTAACTAATGTCAGGAGGAGATTGATATTAGTGGACCAAAAGTTTATCCCAGAAATAAAATTTGATGGATAATTGGAAAAATGGACAATTTGAATATGGATAATGGCAGTTTTGCTCCAACACAGTGCCCAAACTACTTCCGGTGAATCATATGGAGTTTTTGAGCCTATAAAGTCCAGGCAACTCAGTTCTTTTTGCATTTATTTGCTAGTTTGACCAGTTTGGATATCATGGGCCTGCAGTTTTGGAAAGGGTTGTTCTCAGTGCTGTTGTCTCATTGGTGGATAAAGTCTAAATCTGAACATCAAGATCTGTTAGATGTAGCAGCTTGAGATATGTGCAAGTTAATGGAAACATTAATTTAAACTTTGCAAGTTGCTCATGAGTCACCACGGTAGAAAGCTAAGCAGTTCACAAAGGCAAAATACTTCATTGTTTCTCCATGAAATCTTTATACACATAATATCTGCAATCTGGTACAAACTGAATTACTCCATAACAACTTGCTGCAAAGTGCACTTTTTGGCCTATTGTCTTTTCTATTAAGGCATTAATGGACCAACTTGCATTTGTAAAGCACCTTTAATACAGAAGAACATTTCAAGGCAATTTACAGATAGGTATAAGAAAACTGAATGCCAAGTCAAGAAAGGAGAGATTAGGAGGGGTGACCACAAGCTTGGTTGAAGAAGAGGGTTTTAAGGAGGAGAAAGAAGTGGAGAGGCAAAGCGGTTTAGAGGGGGAATTGCAGAGCATGTGACCTAGGCGGCTGAAGGCATAGCTGTCAATAGAGGGGTGAATGCACGAGTCAAAGGATAAGAGTGTTTGGAGTGGAGAGTGTAGGGGTGAAGGAGATAGAGAAAAGCAAGGCCAGGGAGGGTTTTAAAGGCAAAGAGCAGCATTTTAAATTTAATGTAAGGAACTAATGCATTTCAGCAAGGATGGGAGTGATGGGCAACAAGGAATCAATATGGGAGAGAATAAAGGCTGCAGGACTTTGAACAAGCAGCAGTTTATGAAAGGTAAAGGATGGTAGACTGGAAAGGAGAGCATTTGGAATAATAAAGTCAAAGAGTCATAGAGTCATTACGGCACAGAAGGAGGCCATTCGGCCCACCGAGTCCATGCCAGCTCTCTGTAGATCAATCCAGTCAGTCGCATTCCCCCACTCTATCCCCATAGCCCTGCAAGTTTATCTCCCACAAGCGCCTATCCAATTTCCTTTTGGAATCATTAATCATCTCCACTTCCATCAGGCAGTGAGGTTCAGGTCATTCCCACTCGCTGCATAAAAAAAACTTCCTCACATCCCCTCTGTACGTCTTGGTTCCTTGTCCCCTGGTCCGTGTACCTTCAGATGATGGGAACAGCTTTTCTTTTTTTACTTTATCTGAACCTGTCATAATCTTGTACATCTCTATTAAATCTCCCCTTAGTTGCCTTTGCTCCACAGGGAACAACCCCAGCTTCTCCAACCTAACCTTGTAACTAAATTCCCTCATCCTGGAACCATTCTGGTAGATCTCCTCTGCACTCTCTTAAGGGCCCTCACATCCTTCCTAAAGTGTGTGACCACCAGTAATAAAAAGCAGAAGAACTCACGCTTGTGTATTCCCTTAGTTTCTGTCTTGTGGGTGCTTTTGCCTGTCCTCTGGAGACAAGAAAGGGATGGATGAAGGACTGCCTGGTAGATGGGCTGAGGTAAAGGTGGAAGTGGAAAATATTATAGAGCTAGAAGTAAGTTTGCTTTGTGTTAAAGAAAAATGGGATGTGAAACTCAGCACAGCATCAAACTCCCAAGTTAGCACACAGTCTGGGACAGACTGAAACTGTGGCAATGTTTTGAGACAACTGGATTTTAAGTTACCAGCTCAGAAATTGAGGTATTGAAATGAACACTAATTTTACAGCAATAAAAGTATATTCGTGGGTTGAACGTCAACAACTTGAAATACGCAGATGACACTGAACTGTTTGCAGAGTCAGAAGAAACACTATAGGAAATTGTGAACAAAGTGAATGCAAGGAGTGTGGAACATGGATTAAGAATGAAAGTGAAGATGACCAAGTCAATGGTGATAAGCAGAGACCTAATTCCAGAAGTGAAAATTGAAGTAAATGGACAAGTCCTGGAACAAGTGCAAAGGTCCACATGGCTTGGGCAGATAATCACTGATGATGGGAGATGTGATTGTGATCCAAAGGAGAATTGAGATAGCCAAGACCAGCTTTATTAGAATGAAGAATGTGTTAAACATCAAGGAAACTGAACCTGAACCTTAGGAAAAGAATGCTGAAGTGCTACATTTTGTCATCTATGTTATATGCCTCGGAGACATGGACAACAAACACAGAGACTACTGATAAGCTGAATGCATTTGAGATGTGGACATATAGGAGAATGTTCCACATATCCTACACAGACAGAAAGACTAATGAGGAAGTGCTGGAAATAGCTGGAGAAAAGAGGAAATTAGTGCATAACATCACAGAGAGAAAGATACAATGTTTCAGTCACATCTTTAGAGCAGAAGGTAGATAAAGACAATTATTGTAAGGAAAGATCAACAGAAAACTTGGAGAGGGAAGCAGAGGAGAAAATGGATGATGGATATAATGGACTGGATGTAGTTGACGTATGCAGAATGTGTCAGGGCAGCACAGGACAGACAGAAATGGAGATCCATGGCAGTCAACCTTCTGGGAAGAAGATGACACCAACGAACGAATGAAAGATACTCCACTGTCAGAAATGAAGTCAATATACAAATGCACAATGGCAATAATGTAAACTACATCAAGTCTCATCTTATATTAATTCAGTGAAAATAGAACACAATAATCATCATAAGGGCCAATTTTCCTGGTGTTACAATCGGGTGAGGAAGGGGTCTCAGGCGCACCTCTTGCCCCTTTCCTGCTTTGGCCGTAACAGGGTGTATCTTTTAAAACACAGTAATTTTAGCTTACCACCTCAGTGAGTCTTTGCTCACTACTCTATAATTGTAATTGCAAATGAACCACTCTGACAGGTTTTCTTAGATTTAAACAGGATGTAAGTTTATTAGCCTTATTACTCTAACCCAGTTAAAATTACTAAAATCCACGATGCAACCACGCTAGCATGCACACGAGACACACATACACACACACAAATAGATACAGAGGGAAAGAAATAATTGGTGGGGGGGAGGTGAGGATTAAGTAGAGTTTGTAATAAATGGAATTCAGTTACAGTACTTTGGGTCTTTGATGTAATGTCCTTGATTGAAGTTGAGTTCTTGGAGTTCTCGCTGGGGCCCAGTGCACAATTCCAGACTTGGTTCTCTGATACCAGAAGGCCGAAGAGAGGTTTCAATTGTCTTCTTGGTGGTTACCAGCAAAGTCTATAGTCTTAAGGCTTAAGCTGCCACCATGGTTTCCCTGGGACTTTGCTGGAGAGAGAGAGACAGAGGGAGAGAGACTTTCCTTCTCCTTGGTCTTCAAAATTGCAGTCTGATTTCTTTCTGAGTGGCACAATTCAAAAAGACTCAGTCTGGCTAGCAGGTAGGTCATGTGACCCTCTCTTTGTTTGAAACAGCAGTTTCTGGGAGGGTTGTTGATTTCAAAGCTTTCCAACACACTCGGTGGGGGTGGAGTTCTGGCTCTTAAACAGTCAAAGGATGTAGTTCACCACTAGTGACAAAACCCATCGCGCTATTTGAAACAGTGAGCACTCCCATTGTATCTCCATTCAACTGTCTCTCAGTTAGTCCTTGTCTTCTCAGAAAGCAAATGCGCAACCATGTTTTCAGCTGGTCAGCTCTGTTTTTTAAAACAAGTTCTTTGCAATGTCCAGCAAAAATAGGTTCAAGTAGTGTCCCATATGACGAACTTAATATGTTTCCATTTGGCAGGTGTGATTTCCGTCACACTGGGTCCATTCTATCCAGGTACTAAACAGGAGCAGCACACCCGAAGTGCACTGTAGCTGTCCAGCCTTGGAAACATCCCTACTTCCAGTTCCTGGCGATCTAATTGGCCTAATGCCAACCTTGGCACAGACACATTCACTGACAGTGGCAGTTAGGATAGAAAATTCAGATGTACCTGCAGCTTCTGCTGGGTGATTGAAACTTTCTGGTTGCCAATGAATATTAAAGAACAAATTTCTTGGGGGGTGGCAGGGGCAGGGGGTGGCAGTGATGGGGGGGGGGTGGTGGGGGGCAGGGGGTGGTGCTGCAAAATTAAAAAGGTGGCCTATCCACCATTCTTTAGCCTGCCCCAGGACCTCCTCCCCTTCTCCACCTCCCCCTGCCTCCCACTTCAGTTCCTCTGATAGCAGTAGTTTGGAGCAGGCACAATGCCAACTGATCCCAGGTACCTCAGCAAGTGCTCCAAACGGAAATAGAAATAGGTGCCCTGGAGCCTGAGAACCCACCCCCATCTCATCTACCGTAGGCATCATTTGCATAATTCCATCAGGCCTCTATTGGCTCAGCACCCACTATCATACCACCACAGGAAACCCCCAGGTGGGTAAATGGAGTTGAGGTACAGATCAACCCTGATCTATTTGAATGGCAGAGCGGGCTTGAGAAGCAGGAACACAGGGACCTGGGGGTGCAATACATCAATCTTTGAAGTTGGTAGGACATATTGAGAGAGTGGTTAGGAAAGCATATGGGATCTTTGGCTTCACAAATAGAGGCATTTAGTACAAAAGCAAGGAAGATATGCAGAACCTTTATAAAGCTCTGGTTAGGCCCCAACTGGAGTATTGAGTCCCGTTCTGGCCACCACACTTTAGGAAGGATGTGAGGGTCCTTGAGAGGGTGCAGAGGAGATTTACCAGAATGGTTCCAATGATGAAGGATTTTAGTTGCAAGATTTGTTCTACTTGGAACACAGGAGATTGTGGGGAGATTTAATAGAAGTGTATAAGATTATGACAGGCTTAGATAAGTTAGAGAAGGAAGAATGGTTCCCGTTAACAAATAGTACAAGGACAAGGGGACACAGATTGAAAGTTCTGGGCAAGAGATGCAGGGGGAATATGAGGAAGAACCTTCTTACATAGCTGGTGTAATGAGCTGGAACTCGCTGCCCATGAGGGTGTGGAAGTGAAGAAAGTCAATGACTTCAAGAAGTTGGATGGGCACTTGAAAGATATAGACTTGTAGGGCTACGGAGATTAAGCAGGTGTGTGGAGAGCCGACAAGGACTCGATGGGGTGAATGCCCTCCTTCTGTGCCATAAGTAATTCTATGACCCTATGTTCCCAAGAATCCCGGCGCAGCCACCACTTTCTTCCCTGGCCTTTGCACCTGCAGAACGATCAGTGTCCAAGAGCAAAGGAGCAGGAAAATGGCCCCTGCAGAGAACAATGTGCAGAAGGAGGTCATTCGGCCCATCTTAAGTACCCACTTGAATCCTATTTCCCCTGCACGTCATACTCTTACTTTTCCAACTGAGCAGAGATAGAAGACAAAAGCCTGACAAACCTTTTTTTTTGTGCGAGGGGAGAGGGGAAATGGATAGCTGGCCCTTTAATTTTCCAGATCTGACATTTGCAAGGCAGCTTCTTCTCTGCTAAGATCAGAAACTGTTGATTCTGCCGTGTGCTGATCTGTGTACACACTTGGTGTGGTTTTACTCTCTCTCTATCTGTCTTAGAAACTGCACATTGCCCAGCTGGAAAGACATAAACCAGGCTGATGATTGGCTAGAGGAGCCTTTTTCTCTCTTTTGCTAGAAGCCCAGCCCTCCTTCTGAATTTGAAGTTTCCTGTTTCCCCTTAAGTACATAAACCAATGACTCATAGGCGCATTTTGACTCTCAGCAGAGAGAGAGCGCGACCTCAAAGTTGTGACAAGGATAAACCTCCACTAAGAAACTTTTTCACTTTTTTCTTCACTCCATATCGTCTTTGGCCGCTCCCAGACGGTACCTTTAAACTATGGGACTAATGGATTCCTTTTGGGTCTTCACTTTATTTACAGCCTCAGGTTTTTCAGACTTCCTCCAGGCTTCCGGTAAGTTAGTTGAGTGCAGCGCCGGATCGCAGCGCTCAAACCCCAGGGCTTAGAGCTCTTCACACGGCTTTGGGAAAGGATGAGGGCACCGAGCTGGACTGAGCAGTGCTGACAGCGATCGGGACAGGCTGTAAACACCGCAGGGTGGAGCCCCTTTAAATTGCACATTCAAGGTCAGGGAAAGGAACCCGTTTCTGTCTGCACTCTGGGATTGTCACATTAGGGCTGGGCACATGGAAGGTGGGCGACTGAGTGCAGAGGGTATTGTAAAGGTGGGCAGTGTTTGTTGGTACTGTAACAAAGGTGGGCACTGTTTGGCGCTATTAGCAAAGGAGGGCTGTGTTTATTGGCTCTGTGGTGAACTTGGACTGTGTTTATTGGGACTATAGCAAAAGTGGGCTGTGTTTATTGGCGCTATTGTAAAAGTGAGCTGTGTTTATTGGCGCTATTATAAAGGGGGGGTTGCAATAATTGGGAGTGTGACTTGTGGAGGATCACTGTATTTATTTTGAGTGATTGATTTGCTGAGGTGAGCTGTGCTACTGGGGAAAACTTATTTACAGAAGTGGATTGTGTTCACTGGGAGTGACTGATTTCAGAGGTTTATGTTGAGATGTGTTCTGGGGAGGCTGGTTGTAAAGCTGAACTATATTGGGTAAGGTAGATTGCTGGAATATTTCACAAGGTTAATGTAAGTGACTGCTTCAAGGGTTTACATTCCTCTAGTGCCTGGGTTATAGTGATCTTAGAGTTGAAACTGCAGCAGGGAAAAATGCATCTAAGGGATGTGTGCATGGGTGTGCAACAGAGATCGAGAGGCTATTAAATTGAATGGTACCACGAGCATTTCTGTTGACCTGTCTTAAGAAACTAAAATTTATGATTTATTCCCAAACAGAAGTAGTTTTAGGTGTGTGGCCATCCTGCAAATATCCAGTATTTCATTTTTCCACAGAAAAAAATGAAAGTAGTGTTTTTTTTATTCTGTTAGCCTGCCAGCTTCACTGAGAGTAGATGTTGCATTAGAACAGTGTAATGATCGTTGATCGGATTATTTGATTCAGAAGACATTTGCAACACAGCATTTTCAATTAAACATTTTGTGCTACCTGCAAAGCATAACCACTTGATTAGCAAGTGAGCAGAAAGGATATTAAGGTGGAAAGAAATGCATACCATCTTTCTGACAGAATAAGAAATACAATAAAAGAAACTTCAATACTTGGGAGATTGGGGAGCAGCTTTTATTTAATTAATTTTTTTAAAAATAAATGCAGTGGAACACTTATTGTGGAATCAGAATGAAAAGCCCAATCTATTTCAGTGGGCTATTTGCATTTTAAGAGAATTGAAAGGAATTAGTCAAACTAAAACTGCATTTGAACAACACAGTAGTCATTGTCTTTTGTTGTGTTTGCCTGTGAAAGCACTTGGTGTGATCAGAGAACATTTGTAATGTTTGTGCCTTGTATCTATAGCACCTCAGATGTGTGTGTCATGGACCAAGGGTGGTAAGTTGACTTCTCCAGAGCCATGTACAGCTTTTCTGTACCTAAAGTAAACTTGGGTTCATTTGAAACTCTTACACCCATATCCTAACTTGCACCAAGTCCTGCTCAGCTATCATTGCTCAGCTGATTTACATTGGCTCCCAGTCCATCAAAGCCATGGTTTAAAAATTCTCTTCCATGTTTTCAAATCACTCTGTGACCTCACCCATTCCTATCTCTGAAATCTCATCCATCCCCACAACACTCCCAGATCTCTCCAATTCTGGACTCTTATGCATCCCTGCTTTTCACTGCTCCACCATTGGTGTCTGTGGATTCAGCTGTCTAGGCCCTAAACTCTGGAAATCGCTCCCTAAACCTGTCTTCCTCTTTACTTCTCTCTCCTGCTTTTAAGACTCTCCTTCAAACCTACCTCAATGGCCAGGCTATTGGTCACCCATCTTAATATTTCCTTACGTGGCTCAGTGTCAAATTTTGTGTGAAATACCTTGGGATGTTTTACTGTGGTAAAGGTGCTATATAAATTCAAGTAGTTATTTTGAAATGGCTTTTAAGTCTGGATGGAAGATATCCTAGGAGGACAGCAGTGCCCCCTCAAGACAGACATCCTGTGGGAATTTACTATTTTCCTTTTTTTTAAAAAAAACTGCTCTGGATGTTAGCCCTGCCAGTCAGGCCAGTGTCGCTAGTTTCCCTGGAAAGATGGTGTTACAACTGGATGTCTTGCTAGGCTACTTCTGAGGGCAGTTAAGAGTCAACCACATTGATGTGGGACAAGAGTCACATATAGGCCAGAAGGTTGGCAGATTTCCTTCCCTAAAGGACAGCAGTGAATCAGTCGGAGGTTTACAACAATTCAAAAGCGTCGTGCTCACCTTCGCCCGCTATCAGGTTTTTATTTCTGCATTTATTTTTAAAACTGAATTCAAATTCTCAAAATGCTGTGGTAGGATTTGAACTGGATTATTAGCCCAATCCTCTGAATTACTAGTCCAGTAATATAACCACTACCCCCCCCCCCTATATTCCCTTTCAGTAGGAAAAGATGGTAATTCATTTGGCATTACATGCTTTCTAATTTAGCATTTAGTCAACCTGGTACAGCTATCACCAGCAAATCATATCAAGCAATATCCCTGCAAGTAGAGATGGTGGAGGATTGCTTCACGCTGTGGTTGACTGTGGAATATATTTGATATGAACACTGCAACTGCCCCCCGGAAGGCCATTCTAAACCTGGCCTTGCTGTGTGGTTACTAGCTGTGTGTTCCAGCTGAAATACAGCCAGCCTCCCCTTCACTCCATTTCCCAGGCAGCCCCTGGGATGATGGTAGATACAACAGGCCCACAAACATGTCTGTTATTCTGGATGGAATAGTAGCTGGGATAGCTGGATTCATTGGCGCAACTGTTTAAAGAAATAATTAACAGTTGTAAAAATAAGACGTACCTCTGTTTAAGAAGACATTCAGTGAACTGATGCATAAAGCACTTTGAGCACCTGTCGGCCAGGTGGTAGTATCTGTGAGTGGCAACATTGACTGCACTTTAAAAGGTACTTAACTGGCTATAAAGCACTTGAGTACATCCTGAGGCCAAGAAAGGTGATATAGGAATGCAGGTTAATTTGTTCAATAAACCATACACCACCTCTTTGAAGCTTGTGTTGTCAATACAACTGTTGGTGTTGTCTGATCTGCCCGCCACTGGACTAATCCTCCTACACATTATTTAATTTATTGTTTTAATAAATGAAATTTTCTTTCAGAAGCATTAACACCTCAGCAGCCAGACCGTACAGCTGTGGTTTGGTAAATATAGGCATCACCATGCAATTGGCATAATGTAAACCATTTATGATAAAATGCAGGCACCATTTTTATTGCAGATGGCACCTCAACATTGAAGTGAATTGAGACCTTTTAAAGTAAATCCTGCTTTTGAAGGTCTACATTTAGAACATAAGAACATAAGAAATAGGAGCAGGAGTAGGCCATTCGGCCCCTCAAGCCTGCCCCACCATTCAATAAGATCATGGCTGATCTGCCCCAGACCTGAACTCCTCTTTTGTGTCAGCTCCTCATAGCCCTCAACTCCCCGATATTTCAAAAATCTATCTACCTCGTCTTTAAATACTTTGTGATCTAGCCTCCACTGGGGCTCTCTGGGGTAGAGAATTCCAGACATTCACTACCCTCTGAGAGAAGAAATTCCTTTGCATCTCAGTTTTAAATGAGTGTCCCCTTATTCTGTAACTATGTCCTCTAGTTCGAGATTCCCCCGCTAGTGGAAACATCTTCTCAACATCTACCCGGTCAAGCCTCCTCAGAATCTTGTACGTTTCAATAAGATCACCCCTCATTCTTCTAAACACTAATGAATAAAGGCCTAACCTGTTTAGCCGTTCTTGAAAAGTCAACCCCTTCAAGCCAGGAATCAGCCGAGTGAATCTCGTCTGAAATACACACCATTTTGATTTGGTACCATGCTTGGAGTATAGTGCACAGTTCTAGTCTTCATATTACAAAAAGAATTTAGAGGTACTGGAGAAGGTGCAAACAAAGATTTATGAGGATGAAATTGGAACTGAGAGCGTCTGCCTGTCAGGAAAGACCTAACAGGTTGGGGATTTTCTCTGGAAAACAAAGAAATTTTACCCCGCCCCCCTCCCCCTCAGTATCACAGTGAGCATTTACCTCAATTCCAGGGCCTCCTGCAATGCTACTCTGCTCACTCACGGTGGCGCTGCTTGGAGGCAGGATTTCCTTCAGAGGGGCAGAAGTCCTGCCTGAGGCCAAATAAGGGCCTGGGCCACGTAAAATCTCGACATGGCTTCTAGGCCAGGTGGAGGGGGGCTCGTCCCAACTCTTTAGCCAGTGCGCGGGCCTCCGCCGCGATGTACATTTCTGATCAGAGGATGAGGGGTGACCTGATAAGGGGTCTTTAGCGTTATGAGAGGATTTGGTAGAGTAGACACAGAGAAAATGTTGCCACTTGTGTGGGAGTCTAAAACTAAAGGAAGTAAATATAAGATAATCGCTGATAAACCCAAGAGAGTGAATAGAATGCTGTCACAAGAAGTAATTGAGGTAAATAGCTTAGATGTGTTTAAGGGGAAGCTAATTAAGCACGGGGAGAGAAAGGAATAGAAGGATATGCTAGTAGGGTGAGAGGAGGCGTGTGTGGAGCATAAACATTAGCATGGACCAGTTATGCTGAATGGCTTGTTTCGGTGCTGTAAGTTCTGTCATTTGATGCAGTTTGGGGAGTGCCAGAATAAAGATGTATCCTGCACGCTCACTCTCAGCAGTTTTGCACAGAGTTTAAGAACTGGACTCAAAGCCTTGATGTGTTTTATTTTGTTGAGACTTTATTTTTCTGGCTATACATTTTGAAAAACAATATAATTTATTGACGAAATCTTACTCTTTTTGTCATATTTAACTTTTTTCAAAAATTGTAAATTCTGAGAGACACATGGGAGGAAAGATCAACTTTCAATTCAGAAAAATTTATTTCTCATCCCTTTCTTTACAAATGCTATAAAGTATATATTTTTTTTTAAATCCTCACAGTTGAAAGCTCACTTCTGCTCACTATTTATTACTCTGTCTGTGACTACTGCAAATGTTGGACGAAACATTCCCTTTTTTTTCTTTTAACTTTCAACACTGGGCCTTGTTCTGTCCGTCTGGTTAATACTTGGTTTGGAGGGGCTTCCATAAATTGGGGTGGTTAAGTGGGTGGGGGGGGGGGGGTGTAGGGTGGGTGGTGAACATTGAACAAAATATTTCCCAGTATAACAGGTCCTGGTTGTTAACACTGTACTTACACTGTTATAAATAACGAACATGTGTTTAATCTAAACCAGCTAGGCTGCACTAACAACTTAATGAGTTATATTTTAGCAAAGCTTCCAGTACGGAAGAGACCATGCATTTGTTTTGCAAATATTTCACAATCATTTCAATAATTTAATGAAATGATATTCGTACATTTTATATATTTTGCAGCACAGTTCCAATTCCTGCATGTACTGGCATCATTTATTTTTGAATATGATTCTATGTGCTTAACTTTTTCAGCAGTTGAGACATTGCAGTTTGATAACCTACATGGGAGTGTTATCTCATGTCTCTCAGTAAGGCCTTCGATCATGTCTGCTGATCTCAAGCCAACTGTGAAAGGCCCAAGCCTTGGCTCAGTTAGTAACTCGCTCTTGCCTCTGAGGCAGAAGGTTGTGGATTTGAATCCCAGTCCAGAGGCTTGAGCATAAAATCTAGGCTGACACCTCAGTGCAGTACTGAAGGAACGCTACACTGTCGGCGGCACCATCTGCCAGATGAGACATTAATTCCACTGCCCCTTCCGGTGGACATAAAAGATCCTATGGCACTATTTTGAAGGTGAGCAGGGGAGTTCTCAATGGCCTGGCCTATATTTATCCCTCAAACAACGTCACTAACAAAGCAAATTATCTGGTCATTATCACATTGTTGTTTGAAGGACCTTGTTGTCCGCAAGTTGGCTGCCGCATTTCTGACATTACAACAGTGACTGTACTTCAAAAAGTACATCCTTGACTGTGAAGCACTTTGGAATGTCATGAGGTACAAGTTCTTTCCTTCTTTCTATATGATGCAGACGGGAGCAATCCAAAACAGAACTGTAACATCAAAATCATCTGTGTCTTTGATTATGTTAAAGGCTGTGATGTTCCTTCAGGGTGCTGATCTTTTCAATGTAGTCCTTTCACCCCCTTGAGGTTTCTGACATCTGAACTTCTTAAATCTGCTACAACCTTGAATACACCCACAAGTTTCTTCTTCATAATATGTGCAGCCTTTCAGAACTTGATGGCTCCAAAGATAAACGCGCTGCTCATTGTGGTACTGAGCTGTCCTAACATTCTGAGTTAGCTTGAGATTTTCCAAGACTGCAATCGTTAAATCTTTAAAAGGACTTTCATTTATATAGTGCCATTCATAACCTCAGAATGTCCGAAAGCTCTTTACATTCAATGAATTACTCTTAAAGTATAGTCCCTGTTGTAATGTAGGAAACATGGCAGCCAATTTGTAAGCACAGTAAGATACCACAAACAGCGATGTTCTTAATCGCCAGGTAATGTTGGTTAAGGGATCTTGTATGTCCACTTGAGAAAGCAGACCGGGCCTCATTTTAACATGTCATCTGAATGACAGTACCTTTGACAGTACAGCATTCCCTCAGTACTACACTGGATTGTCACCTTCAATTTTATGCTCATATCCCTGAAGTGGGATTTGAACCCACAATCGTCTGACTTAGAGGTGTGAGTGCTACTAATGAACCAAAGGCAGGGAAAATGAGTTGAGATACAGATCAGCCATGATCTGACTGACTGGCAGAGCAGGCTCAAAGTGCTGAATGGCCCACTCCCGCTCCTATGTTTCCTCATCTAAGAAGGGAGAGTGGGTAAGTTAGCTGGTGCTCGTGCTCCTGCTCCTGATTGTTATCCAGTGACTCCTGGTGAAAGATGAGCATGCTGGGCAAGGAGTGGGCTGGCTCTCCTCCGATCCTCAATATCCAGGGAATGGGGATTTATACAAAGTTAGTACAGCATCCGTGAAACTATATCATAGCATTGGGTCCACAGCTTTAAGGGAAGGAGGAAGAAAATTTTGCGGGTGCTGGTGAGGAGGTGGTGGTGGATGGGAGGTTCTCCTGAGGTTTCCCAGTTGAGTTTAATGCCAGAATTTGAATCTTCAGATGCCAGAAACATTATGGCTGGTAAGTTTGTGAACAAGTCCAAAAAAAAAGTGAAGGCAAAAGTTTGATGCTACAAAATCCATTATTGGACTTTTAACATGTTTAGTGGGTTTATACTTTAAGTTCAATATATTCTCCCAAAACTTTCAATAACATTTTAAAGGATAGTAATGATAATGACAGTGAAAAATATTCAGTGCTATGGAGGCACCAAACTCAACCTCGATCAAAGCTTAAAATTCTTGTAATTTGCTCTCCCTTTCTGGCTCTGGACATTTCTTTATTTCTCATTTCTTCCTGTTGCTATAGAAACATAAAAGCTCCTGGGGAAAGTATTGAGAAACATTTAGTTCATGAAAGATGCTCGTTTAAAATAGCAAAACTGTATTTATTTACTGTGAAGATTTATTATTTGTTCCTGTTTTTGTGCTGGCGCTCCATTGTGCCTGTTATTTGTTACAGATTAATCTTGTGTGCCATCACACACCTATAAAAATTATTGAATTGCACACTTATCCATACTTCTGTTACCACCAGACGCAACTATTCCAGTGCTCTCCTGGCTATCATCCCATTTTCCATCATCCATGAATTAGAGCTAATCCAAAACTTTGCTGCTCGTATTCTAATTCACACCAATACCCCTTCACCGTTCATCCCTGTGCTCATTGACCTACAATGGTCCCCGGTCCTCTTTTTTAAAATTTTTATCTTTGTGCTCCCATTCCTTCACAGCTTTGCCCCTCCCTATCTGTGCAACCTCCTACAACCATACAATCCCTTGAGATATCTAACTTCCACCAACTCTAGCCTCTTGCACATTGCTTACTTCCTTCGCCCAACCATGAGTGACCATGCCTTCAGCCAGTTAGGCCCTAAGCTCTGGAAGTTCCACCCTAAATCACTCTGAAAGAGCTATCCAATTAATCCCACTCTCCTGCTCTTTCCTCGTAGCCCTGAAAAATCTTTCTTATCAAGTCTTCTGGAAGTTACTATTGAATCTGTTTTCAGTACAATGCTTTTCAGATCATCATAATTCACTGCATTCTCAAAAAACAAGTCTCATTTCCCCTCTGGTTCTTTTTGCCAATTAGTTTAAATCTGTGGCCTTTGGGTGCTGACTCTCCTGCCAGTGGAAAGAGAGTAGATAGTGTTACGTCCGAGGTGGGAGGAGTGCGTTGTTTGTTCTAGTTCCACTTCTCCACAGGTCACTTACAGTCAATCATATACTCTATTTTTCCCAAAGTAAAACACACTAACCAGGTTTCTTTAATGAACAACAAAATTATCAGTTTATTAAAAAACAAGTCTTAACCAGTAATGAAGTAAAATGTAAACACACAGATTGAAATTTTAAAGTTCCATTTTTACCTTAGCCCCTCACACTCACACACATGCACATATACTGGTTAATGGGAAAAATAAAAGGGATTTTTGTTGAGAGATCTGTTGCAGACAAAAAAACACTTGGGCTGACTACTTGCCCATTTTTGAAGAAAACAGCAGGTGAGATATCGTTTGTTCCAAAACTGGCATATAGTTGGCCTCCGAATACATGTAGACAGGTCACTGGGATCTTTTAGAACAGTTCCTTTCAGGCGGCGTTGAGAATTAATTTAGCAGGCTTTTCTCTAAAGACAGGACACGAGATGAGTTGATACACTGGACTTCTCGGGGCTGAAATTTATACTCTCGGCAGCGGGCGAAACAATGGCGGGCTGCACGTCGCGGAGCCGTCGCGATATTAAGCGGGGTGGCTGATTTGAATAGCCATGGCAGGCCGCCGTCCCCCCCCCGATGATGTGGAGGGGTGGGCTGTCCGTCCCCGGCAATCGCGTCAGCTGCCTTTGCGCAGGCACTGATGCCATTTTTAAAGGGAACACATTTATTATTCCCCTCTCCCACCCTCCTCTATAACCATAGAATTAATTACCTGCCCTCTCTCCCTCTGAAACACTTACCTTGTCCACCTGACCTTCCCAATCTCAAGTGCATAAACTTTAAACTATAACCCTTCCCACCATCCCCTACACCAATGATATTACTTTGACCCCAGTTCCCCACCCCCCCCCCCACCAGCCCCTGCACTGAGAAACTTACCTCTGCCCCCTCCCCATCAGTGTTCCACCTCAGTCCCCCAGACGGGAAACCAAAGGCATTGGACTGCCGGCCAATGGCACGAGGATCGCACCAGGACAGAGGGCAGGACTGTGAATATAATTAATTCAATAATTTTAATTTATTTGAATATTTAAATGGTGGTCCTATTGCCAAGCAACGGGGGTGGGTCCACTATGAGGCCTTGCTGCTTCCGACAATATCGGGCCAGGCCCTCCCAGCATCAGGGTGTGTGGTGGCCCTCTCCCCGAGGCATTTTCTGGCACCCCCAGCCATGACCCCAGATGTCGGGGCATCTGTAAAGTTCAGCCCAGGGTCTTTTTGAAAGATGCTGGAAAGCTGAGCTGGGTTGTGGTCTTCTCTCCTTTCTTAGGAATTCTCTCCTCCTTCTGCAGGCTTTTTAAAGAGATTGAATAGGCTGGGCTGAGGTTGAGCTGGGGGGTGGGGTGGGGGGGGGGTGGTGGTTCTGTCCTTCAGTTTTCTTTTTTTAAACCCTTTTAAACAGTTCATTCCCAGCTTCAAACAATTCAAAAGTACACCTTCTGACTTGTCACTTCTCTGCACACATCTTCCCCCCCGTTACCAGGGTTTCTGTTCTATTTTTAAGTTGAGTCATCTGACAACCAGTAAATGTTGTTGCCAAACCCATTCTTTCAGTGTCCTCTTGATGAGTCTCTTGGATAAAAACTGGTCCAACATTTCTTCAGTTTGACTATGAGTTCCTCAAAAAATATTTTTTAACAAAAACAGAATTACTTTCATAACACTAGTGTTATAACCCATCTGCCAAGAATGAGGAATATTAATTTTGTCATATGAACATTGATTTTAAACTGTTGCTGGAGTGAAGAAAGGACTTGTTGTAAAAATCACCAGACACTTGGCTGGAAGGACATTTGCACACTAACAGACAGTGCTTGTGGAGACAAAGGGCTATTCCCTGGTCCATATAACCCACAATGGATTTTGATCACTAGACATTGAAGGTGTGAGGAAGAGCATTCCAGAGACTGCTAAGGTGATACAATTCACAAAAGCCAGAACTGGTTAAACCAGCTGGTCACATGACTAACTGGCTGGTCCAGGGCTTTTTTTTTTGAACTAGCCACCGAGTGTTTGAAGTCAGAAAGACTGTTTGCTCCTGGACTGAGAAGACCTCTCCTGTCTGCTCCCATCTCTTTCTCACAAGCCTCTAAATCCACTGAAGACACGTGAGCCTCAAGGGAGTTAAGTCTCCTACATCGAACAAGATTCAAGTAGAATACTGGGCCCCAACGAAAAGCAAGACCTACCGACCATCAAGGACTCTAGAGCGAGCTTTAAGAACAGTAACCAAAACCATCTTCAGATATTGCCTCAAACTTTTCCACGTTATTTCTTCTGCTCTTTTCTGTCTCTATCTGCATGTGTGTATCGCGTGTGCGTGCTAGCATGGGCGTGTCACGTATCTGTACGTGTTAACCGAATTAGAGTTTAAGTTTAATAAAGTGCAACCTGTCTTCTTTAAACCTAAGAAAACCTGTTTGTCTGGTTTCTTTGTCTTATAATTGGAAAGCAGTGAACAAGGATTCACCAAGGGGGAGCTAAAAACATGGTGTGTTTAAAATTAAACCTTGTTAAGACCAGGTGAAGGCTGAGAGGGAGCCCCAGACCCCTTTCTCACCGGGTCGTAACAATAGAGAGAAACGAGCAAAAACACTCATAATTTTGAACACCTCTACTAAATCTCCCTATAACCTTCTTTTCTGTAAGCAGAATAATCCCATCTTCTCTAGGCCCTCCACATAACTGAAGTCCCTCATCCCTGGTACTATTTGACTAAAGTGTCCTGACTATTACTTCAACATGGATGAGGTGTGGGGATCATGACTGTGCATCCCAGGCAATGTATGGGATGGGGATAGTTAGATAGGAGCACATAATTGGATCTGCTGCTTCACCTGTCCAGGAAGGAAGCTTGATTAAGGGTGCACTGCCCAATTAGCATTTAAAAATTGATTCTAATTAAATTCATAATTGTTTTTTAAATGTAATCTCTTTTAATCAACTGAGCCAAGCAAACCAGGAAGATCCAGAATTGATCTGTGCTAAGTGAGCAGACTGGGGTAGTGGTTTGTCAGAAAATGCTAGAGCAAGCTGCTGATGATAGTCCCATCAGTCTTTCACTGTAAATCACTTATTGCTATGGTTTCTGACGCTAGTTGGATGCATTCCTGGAGGCATCATCACATCACCAGCTACCGCCAAACTCATTTGTCCAACTCCATGGTGCACCACTTTTTCTCACCAATTGAAAGGCAAACAGGCTCTTGATTACCTGATTGGGTGATGCTTCCTTCATCCTGTCTCCAATATTTTTATAAATAAATGTTCAAAAAATGAGAAAAGAGACGCCCAATGGTTTTTAATGTTGTAATGATTTTTCTCCAGAGTTTCTTGTAGCAGTATCCTGGAAATTCACCAATTCCAGGAGACACCAGGCCAATCCTGAAGGATTGATAATCCTATTTACTGCAGTGTTTTACTGACTCTTCAGAAATTAGGAAGTGTTAAACAAAGATGCTAAAAGGCACTATTATTAATTTTTCTGTTTGTTTTCAATTCGCTTGACATCCCTTTTCGTTTTTGGAACAGTTGAAGGAATTTCTTCTCCTCCTTAATCCAGTTTGTGATTTAATGAAAAGACATTTTTGAGATGTTTCATAAATTAACAGTTTAAAATTAACGAATCGACCTGGCAATGCAGAAGAAGTGGGTCAGAGCCACAAGAAAACACACGGCCAAACAGCATTGTAGTCTCCTGAATGAAGGGGAAGAGTCATGGAGATGTGGGGGAGGGAATGTTCAATATAGTTGTTTTACAGATCGAAATGATGTTTATATCAATTCCACTTTTAAATACTTAGTTTGAACAGGATTCTCTCTTTCAATAATACACACAGTTTGAGTGTGTGTGTGGGGGGAGGGCAAAAGGGATGCAATTATGTAATTAATTCATCTGAGTTGTCTCCTTCACAGTGTAATGTGTCTAGTGGCTGTTGATTTTCTTTCTTATCTTTGCTCCACTTCTGTGAGTGTCATGTTGAGTAACGATGCTGTTAATCTAGCTGTACTGGCCACCCTGCTTCCTTCCTATAGTCTTACGGCAGATGGTTAAGTTTTGCACTCTAACCACTCCTTGTCGCAGACTAAAACCCAGTAAGCTTTTGGGACCGGGGGTGTGGAGGGAGCAAGCCAATTTTTATGGGGCAGCATATTGATGAATGCAATTGTCAACTAAAGAATCTGTTAAGCAGATGCCAGGAAATTGTCTTTTTTTAAATTAATTCTCGGGATGTGGGTGTCGCTGGTAAGGTTGGCATTTATTGCTCATCCCTTGTTGCCCTTGAAGTGGTGATGGATCTTATTCTTCAATGGCTGCCATCCATGTGGTGAAGGTATTCCCACCATGCTATTAGGTAGGGATTTTGACTCCACAACGATGAAGGACTAGTAACGCAATGCAAATCGTAGATCACTATCACCAGGGGGCATAATTTTAAGGTGATTGGAGGAAGGTTTCGGGGAGATGTCAGAGGTAGGTTCTTTACACAGAGAGTGGTGGGTGTGTGGAATGCGCTGCCAGCGGTGGTAGTAGAAGCAGATACATTAGGGACATTTAAGCGACTCTTGGATAGGTACATGGACGATAGTAGAATGAAGGGTAGGTAGTTAGTTTGATCTTAGAGTAGGTTAAAGGTTCGGCACAACATCGTGGGCCGGAGGGCCTGTACTGTGCTGTACTGTTCTATGTTCTAGTGTCTATGTTCTGTCTACCTTTAAATGTAGACATAGGAATAGGAAAGGTTCAAGGAAGTGCACACAGATGTAAAATTTCCCATGGCATCTGCTCACAAATACCTTCTAGTTGAAGCAGGGTTAAGTAGCAATGGATTATTGGACGACGGTGTCAGTTATAATTTAGTCCCTGTTTTCATGTTATTCATTCTGCTACTATTTTTATATTTTGCTTATAACTACCTATGTCCCTGCTTACAATGGATATTGTCCATGTAAACATGTTACGCTGTAGCTGCACCATCTTGTCAGTCGTCATGCTGCAGTGCCGCTATAGGCAGGAGGGTGTCATTACAGTGTAGTGGGTTAACATGGGCAGCTTCCATTATAAAGTTGGACAAAGGAATTTGTATAATGAAAGAAGTAGACAAGAAGTGAGAGCAGACATAGATGTTTTAATGTATTAATGAATAGAGCAATATACAAGGCTCTTAATTTCTTTTGCAATTGGAAATTAGAACTACAAAGTAATTCCCTTATTAGACTGTCCTGTGATAACAACAATTTTAGCGTTGGTTTATATTTTGTTAAAATTATAATCTGTAACAAAATCTAATTTCTGCCAGCTATTTATTTGTTTTTAACCTCCGGCTTTGATCATGTCCAGAAAATTTGACAAGAAAGAAAAAGACAAACTTGCATTTATATAGCACCTTTTACAAGTCAATGAAGAACTTTTGAAATGTAGTGTCTGTTGTAAAGTAAGATATGCGGCAGCCAAATTGCGTACAGCAAGGTCCACAAACAGCACTGTGCTAATGACCAGATAATTTACTTTAGTGATAAAAACAAGAAATGCTGGAACCACTCAGCAGGTCTGGCAGCATCTGTGGAAAGAGAAGCAGAGTTAACGTTTCGGGTCAGTGACCCTTCTTCTGTTAACTCTGCTTCTCTTTCCACAGATGCTGCCAGACCTGCTGAGTGGTTCCAGCATTTCTTGTTTTTATTTCAGATTTCCAGCATCCGCAGTATTTTGCTTTTATTTAATTTAGTGATGTTGGTTGAGGGATTAATATTAGCTAGGACACCAGAGAGAACTCCCTATCTCTCCTTTGAAATAGTACCATATCAACTTGAGAAGGCAGATGGGGACTCTGCCTCATCCAAGAAACGGCATCTCCAACAGTGCAGTGCTCCATCAGAACTGCACTGGAATGTCAGCATGGATTTTGTGCTCTAGTCTCTGGAGTGGGACTTGGACCCATAACATTCTAGTTCAGAGGCTGCTACTGACTGAAACATAGAGGTTTGCCCTTGTGATGGCTTAATTTTGAAGAGGATAAAAATGTCTAGCTCCTCACAAAGCTACGTGATGACAGCAATCACTGCCAAGCCATCGGTGATGAAATCTCTGCTTCCACCTCATTTTTGCCTACAGTTTGCTGCTCTGGAAGAATATACAGATAAATGTGTATCTAGTCTTTGGAAATGTATGCCCCATCAATGGATTTCTGCTGGGGGCAATAATAAGGGGGATCAGGCTCACATTTATCTCCTACCTACTGAAGCAGACCCAATTGAGGTGAAACTCAAGGAAATTTCTTATATGTGGGAAATGCAGCAAGGCCAAGAGATATTATTAAAATGAATAGATCTGCTACTTTTTAATTTAAGAATTGCATAGAGAGTTGCTTTTTAACTGAAAATCCGTGAATCTCACAGGAGATCGGGGTCTGACCAAAAAGCTGGTTGAAATTAGCATTTTTTGTCAAACTATCAGGGTTTTATTTTACATTCTACTGATTTTTAGTTTGCTAACATGTCAAGAAGAACTTGCACAAGAAGAGCTTCGGATCTGAAGTTCGCGTCACATGGCACACAGTCAGGGCGTTGTTTCCACCTAAGGCTGTTGGTTGCTTTAAGAGAACACATCTCAAAGTGCAAGGATTTATATATAGCTGCTCAAGGCATTCCATTGCAGTGTTGAAGCAAGCCATTGGAGCTCTGCTCTCCCCTCTAGGACTTGTGCTGGCTTGTTTGCTGATTGCTGACTCTGTTCAAACAGGAGACAGCTGCAGTAATCTTTTCAGCGGCACCAAGAATGCAAGCAAAACAGAATTGACTTGTTTGTTGGGCTCCATGGAGTCCCAACGCTGCCCGATGTTCCAAGGACCCAAAAGAAAGTGTGTACATCAGGCCCTTTTCTTTCCGCAACCACCCAGCCCTCCTCCCCACCCCCACAGACGTGCGCACAGACTTCTCAAGGAAAATGTTAATTGTTGGGCAGAAGCTGAGGTCGGTAGGCCTCTTGTGCTTCCACTAGCAGTAATCTATCAAAGGGGAAAGGTATCACTTTCAAACAGCAACCTGAGCAATGTCACAAACTTCAACCAGACCATCTGTTTCTTTAGAAGAGTTAACCCTTCAACTCCTTGATCAGCACGAGGTAGCTACCATATTACATTAATCAAGGCCGGAGTGGTCTCCCAGATTAGTTTTAATCGCCTAAGTGAGTCGGAGAGTGATTCTGCAGATTTTTCTTCCCCCTAATTGACCAGGGTTTTTATCTGGTTTTGTGTCTCTCTCAGGGCACCAGGTGGGTGGGAACTCTCTGTACTGTGATGTGCAAAAAAAAGACTTGCATTTATGTCTGCCTTTCATAACCTCTGGATGTCCCATACTGCTTTACAGCCAATGAAGTACCTTTGATGTATAGTCACTATTGTAGGAAATGCGGTAGTCAGTTCGTGCACAGCAAACTCCCACAAACAGCAATGTGATAATGACCAGATAATCTGTTTTTGTGAGATTGAATGAGGGATAACTATTAGCCAGGGACCACTCCCCTGCTATTCTTCAAAATAGTGCCATGGGATCGCTTACATCCACCTGAGAGCAGACGGGGCCTCAGTTTAACGTCTCATCTGAAAAGCGGCACCTCCAACAGTGCAGCACTCCCTCAGTGCTGCACTGGAGTGTAAGCCTTAATTTTTGTGCTAAAGTCCTGGCATTACATTTGTGTGGGACAGCCTGGCTAGACCAGCAGGTCTTTTCCTGCCCATCATTTTCCTGTGTTCCTACCAAATATGCGATAGTAAAAGAGAACAGTTAACTACCTTGCCTGAGGGAATCATCAGTAAGGGATACCTCAGCATGTCAGGACATTATGAAAAATATTTGTATTATTTCGAGGCACGTATCTTGGTGTCCGATGTGAAGGATATTATTGAGACCATGGTTTCATCAGATCAAGAGAACAGAGGATCCGACAGAACTGGGGGTTGGGATAAAACTTGATGTTCCCCATAATTATGGAATAGAATTAAACAATGGTATCAACCTTGGTTCAGTGGTAACACTTCCATATCTGAGTCAGAAGATCATAGGTTCAAATCCCAGACCAGAGACTTGCACGCACTCTCTAGGCTGACACTCCAGTTTAGTACTGAGGAAGTACTGTACTGTCAGAGGTGCCTTTTTCAGATCAGAAGTTAAACCAAGGCTCCATCTGCTCACTCAAGCGGGCGTAAAAGATTCCATGGTGCTATTTGAAGAATAGTAGGTGTGTCCTGGCCAATATTTATCCCTGAAATAATATCACATGGAAAAAGATTAAAAGGTCATTATCACATTGCTATCTGTGGGACCTTGCTATGCGTAAACCGGCTGCTGCTTTTCCTACATTTAAAACAATGAATAAACATCAAAAGTATTTCATTGGCTGTAAAGCCCTTTGGGACATTGTTAGGTCATGAAAGACACAATAAATATGCAAGTTCTTTTCTTTTTTATTTCTTTCTCTCATTCGCTTTCTTTTTCTCTCACACTATCTCTGCTGGGGTCTGAAGGAATGAAAATCAATTAATATAAACCCACACATGATCCTAACACCGAATCTGCAACTGTAACACCTCGCATTTAACAACTTGTGTAAGTCTGTTCAAATACCCCCATGATTTGTGACTTTTGTTTAGACTGTTTTGGCAAATTAGATCCGGGTTTTCTCTGAAGCAAGACCGTGTTTTGTAGTGTTACAGCTTTAGTGATGCAGAGTCTGTAGTCATCTGTTTAAAGAAAAATTCCACGAGACTGACTCAGTCCTGTTTTAGCTTTTGAACTGAGAAGATCTTGTATGTTCAATGAATGAGCAGGAAAAGGCCTGGTAATTATTCACAATCAGCATAAACTGCTTCCTCCTAGCACTCAGGCACTCTGCACATTTGGCTGCCTGGTCACTGGGTTGGTTATGCTTCAGTTTAGTTGCTTGACCATTCTAGTCTTCACTTAAGCAAGGTTATGGTAATGGAGCTGGTGTCATTTTGTATCACAAAATCCCGTCTGTTTTGGTTGATGATAGTTGACTGTGGACCATAGAGATTGACTATGAAATACTGAATACCATCTATCAAATAATGCTGGACATCAGGCTGTGGGAAGGCCTGGAAATGTTCAGTGTGTCACTCAGAACTTGTGGCCTTGTGATGCACTATAGCAATGGCAGGTATGCGGCACTATATTTTGTGTACTTATCATAGAATGGTTAAAGTTAAAACACTGCTTCAGTTCCTGAGGCAAATGGTAAAGCCGAGAAAGTAAAATTAGTTCATCATGATCCGGCCTTATGTAACACAACCTTGGCCGCTTTTCTCAGGGGTTCTGGAGTCAGGTCATCATGGGTTATTTTCAATGCTCCATGCTTTTCAGCCGCATATTCTCAGTAGATATATATTGTATGAATGTTAATTATGGATTCAAAAGCTTTCAAGGTCATCAAAAGTGTAGCTTGAAAGTGACTGACTGAAGCCCATTAGTGGTGCACCATGTGTGTCAGAGATGAATGAACTGCTCCTGAGTTCTCACACCATCGTTCAGGTTATCTAATGAATCACACTGCTGCACTTTCACTTTTGAGGGCAAAGGAAGAATTTTCTGCAGAGGCGTTGCTGCATATCCTGTCTGTAAGTTTCTAGTATATGTGTGTGTGTATATTATAAAATCCAAGTTAGGCATTATCACACTTGTGCCATTGAACATGTGGAAGTTGTTGGTGAGGGATGGGTAGCAGGTAGAGTGTGACAGTCACTTCATTTTACCCAGCCTTCTACTATTGGGAAAACTTCACTTGAAAACAGGTCTGAAAAACAGGTTTTACTGCCCTCCTTAGCAATAGTTCTTGCATAAGCAGGCAAAAAAAATGGCTACTTGAATTTCAGATTATGTGAGGTCATGTCCTCCCTGATGCGTTGGCACAGTTTCAATGTGATGGTGCAGATTGTCTGGCAGAAATGTGGTTAAATAATCTTTCTAAGACTGGGTGGTTTAAACTGTGCTGTCTGGTGCTGGGTAAAATTGTATCTTTGTTTCACAATCCCTGGAATTACACAATGCGTCACCATTAATACTGATGCATGCATGGAAATATATAATTCAGTCCTTGGCCTTTAGTTTTAAACATTATCCCATCCTCTCCCCAATCCTAGCTGGAAGTGAAGTAGTGTTGGCCTACTCAAAAATGGAAAACTGAATACTGGCCTACGCTATGTCCCAATTCATATCCTAGCATCATAAACACTTGTCAATACTTTGGTAACACAGGCATTGTGGCCTAGAGATTCAATGGCGCTACACCCAAAGAACAAAGAACCAAGAACAAAGAACAGTACAGCACAGGAACAGGCCATTCAGCCCTCCAAGCCTGCGCCGATCTTGATGCCTGCCTAAACTAACACCTTCTGCACTTCCGGGATCCGTATCTCTCTATTCCCATCCTATTCATGTATTTGTCAAGATGCCTCTTAAATGTCTCTATGGTACCTGCTTCCACCACCTCCCCCGGCAACAAGTTCCAGGCACTCACCACCCTCTGTGTAAAGAACTTGCCTCGCACATCCCCTCTAAGCTTTGCCCCTCGCACCTTAAACCTATGTCCCCTAGTAACTGACTCTTCCACCCTGGGAAAAAGCTTCTGACTATCCACTCTGTCCATGCCGCTTATAACTTTGTAAACCTCTATCATGTCACCCCTCCACCTCCGTCGTTACAGTGAAAACAATCCGAGTTTATTCAACCTCTCCTTATAGCTAATGCCCTCCAGACCAGTCAACATCCTGGTAAACCTCTTCTGTACCCTCTCCAAAGCCTCCACATCCTTCTGGTAGTGTGGCGACCAGAATTACACGCAATATTCTAAGTGTGGCCTAACTAAGGTTCTGTACAGCTGCAGCATGACTTGCCTATTTTTATACTCTATGCCCCGACCGATGAAGGCAAGTATGCCGTACGCCTTCTTGACTACCTTATCCACCTGCGTTGCCACTTTCAGTGACCTGTAGACCTGTACGTCCAGATCTCTTTGCCTGTCAATACTCCTAAGGGTTCTGCCATTTACTGTATACTTCCCACCTGCATTAGACCTTCCAAAATGCATTACCTCACATTTGTCCGAATTAAACTCCATCTGCCATTTCTCCGCCCAAGTCTCCAACCGATCTATATCCTGCTGTATCCTCTGACAATTCTCATCACTGTCCGCAACTCCACCAACCTTTGTGTCGTCCGCAAACTTACTGATCAGACCAGCTACATTTTCCTCCAAATCATTTATATATACTACAAACAGCAAAGGTCCCAGCACTGATCCCTGCGGAACACCACTAGTCACATTCCTCCATTCAGAAAAGCACCCTTCCACTGCTACCCTCTGTCTTCTATGACCGAGCCAGTTCTGTATCCATCTTGCCAGCTCCCCTCTGATCCCATGTGACTTCACCTTTTGTACCAGTCTGCCATGAGGGACCTTGTCAAAGGCTTTACTGAAGTCCATATAGATAACATCCACTGCCATTCCTTCATCAATCATCTTTGTCACTTTCTCAAAAAAGTCCATCAAATTAGTGAGGCACGACCTCCCCTTCACAAAACCATGCTGCCTCTCGCTAATAAGTCCATTTGTTTCCAAATGGGAGTAAATACTGTCCCGAAGAATCCTCTCTAATAATTTCCCTACCACTGACGTAAGGCTCACCGGCCTATAATTTCCCATTTTTCAGGTGCTGAAGAGCCACCTAAGTTTCCTTATTGGAGGGCAGGAAGCAGATGCTCATTACAAGCCAGAAGTACACTGCCAGCCATATTGATATAGGGCAACAAAAATCATGCGCAGTGCCCACGCCTTAAACAGGTGATGGGTTATTGGCATATAAAAATAAGGGGCTTCCGCTGCAACATTGGTTTGTTCGGAGGCACCCGGCACCAGCTGGATTTGTGCCTTTGCAAAGCAGGTCTGGAAAGAGATGCAGTGGTTTTTGTCCACATTCATACCAAGCAGCTCCATAACACAGGACTCAGTGTGCTCTACAGGCTGTTCCCAGGGACACAAACCAAGATAAACATCGACTGCTGCTGGAGGACCATCAACTCAGTAAAAAACACACTTTAGCCTGCCCGAAACTTGCTGGTCTTCCAGTGCAAAGCATTGTCCACAACTGAGTGTTGCAGACTGGCACATTCCAAGGTCCAGGACTAAGTGCTGAAGGACCCAATAAAGTTTGGGGCAGCCGCCACAAAGGCTCAATGGGAGAGGCCACTGTCTAAGGCACCTCCTTCGTAGTATGTGGAGGGGCTGGAATTGTTGTAAAACCTCTCGGGATGTATACACCAGAGAATGGGGTTGACGTGTAATGTAAATGTACATTGTAAATATAACTTGAAATGGCAAGTGTAGTGAGGCCCTCATGTACTGTATTGAAAGAAACTGATCTGTATTGCACTTTACTGAATGTCCGATTTGAATTGCTAAGCAATGTATTTTTACAAATACTATGAATTTTTGGGGGAAGAAAGCTGCTGCAGTGTTAGCAATGGCCTGATTTTTAATCATGCTTTGCTGGTGAGCTGCCTGCTACTCTGAGCAGCTCACCCACTCGATGGAAATAAGGCCCAAGGCTCAGTACATGGAGAGTCCCACATTTCAGCATTCAGGCACAGGGACTGGGGAATTTATAGACTTGTGTATTCATTCTGATCATTTGTTTGTGACAACTTGCTGTGTGCAAATTGGCTTCTGGAGTGCTTTGGGACATTAAGAGGATGCAAGAGGCACTACATAATGCAAGTTCTTTTTTTCTGTGGAATAGGAGTTTTTGAGTTGGACTTCAAGGCAATCTGAGGGATCACATAGCATTCGCAAACTGAGCTCTGTTCTGGCAGTGCACAGTAGCACCTGAATTGCTGAATGATGGTCTAACCTACTTGTGAAGCATAATTTTTAAAGGAATGAGTACTCCAAGGAAAGTCTACAAGACTACTATTTGTGAGCCTTAACCCCCAAGGTCAAAAATTCTAAATTTACCATTCCCAATAACAGAGTGGGTCAATGTACTACACAATACTGAACCATACAGATCAGGATGGTTCCAATTTGGTGGATGGAATTTGTAAAATATTCAATCTCAGGATGTGGGCACTGCTGGTAAGGCCAGCATTTGTTGGTCATCATTAGTTGCTTTTGAGAAGGTGGTGGTGAGCTGCTTTCTTGAACCACTGCAGTCCATGCGAGGAAGGTACTCCCATACTGCTGTTAGATATAGAGTTCCAAGATTTTAGCATGAAGAAGGAACGGCTAACATATTTCGAAGTCGAAATGGTGTGTGACTTGGAGGGAATCTTGGAGGTCGGGGTGCTCCCATGCATCTGCAGCCTTTGGTTTTCTACGGAATGGAGGTTGGAGGTTTGGAAGGTGCGGTTAATGAAACTTTGATGAGTTGCTGCAGTGCATCCTGCAGACAGGACACACAGCAGCGACGGTGCACCGGTGGTGGAGGATGAGGATGTTAAAGATAATGGATGAGCTGCCGATCATGCAGGATGCTTTGAACCGTATGAGCTACCTAATCTGAGCCAAGGGAACTGAAAAGCAGCTAAGGTTTGCCTGAGCACCTTCGAGCTGAAGGGACGTGAAAAAGATTAGCCACTGACCTGCTGCTGACCTCCTTCTGGATAATGAACGTGGGTGTGGATGTTGTGCGAGGACAGAATGAATGGGTTGGGGTGTGGGGTTTAGACTGTGATGTCTGTATGGTAGAATAGCTGCCATTTGGAGGGTAAAACAACCAGATGGTTGCAAATGCCTGTAAAAGCCCTATTCCAGGAAGGGTCAGGACACAAACAGGAAGAAAAGAAATCAAAAACTTAATGTTAGAATATATTCCGTTCTGATCCACCTGTCCCTCTCCTGGGTTTAATTTCTTAGCACAATATGTTTAGGAATCATAGAAAGAAAATTTGACTGGCATTTATCTAGCACCTTAGGACATCCTAAAGCACTTTGCAGCAAATGAAGTACTTTTGAAGTGTAGTCACTGTTATAATCTTTTCTTCCTGGCAGATACTGGAACTGAATTGAGTTTTTCTCAAAGTTTGTTCTTTTGAAATAATATTTGCTTAGAAAGGAAGTGTATGTGGTTTGATTTGATCACAGTTTAAATCTTCTTGTTCTCTTTTTTTTTAAATCTCCAGCAACAAATAAATTCTTCAATATTCCAAAAAGTGGACAATACTGGGGGAATAATCTTTGCCGGTTCTGTGACATCGAGCCCAGCGATTGCACCAACAATGGCGTCTGCAACAGCACCTGCACCAGGACTTCCATCTGTGAGAAGAATGAAGAAGTGTGTGTCTCAATCTGGTAAGGGACCCCCTCCTCTTCACAATTCTTTCTGATTTTTGCTGTAGTCAGCGTCTCTATCGCTAAGAATTCTTTTTAGACACTACTGTTCAGAGGGACATAAAAATCTGAGTGATATTTGAGGTAAAGAAGGGGAATTTTCCCTGGTGTCCTGGTCATCATTTATCATTCAACTAACACTTTAAACAGATGATCTGGCCATTTATCTTATTGCTGTTTGTGGGAGCTTGCTGTGCACAAATTGGCTGCAATGTTTCCTACACTTCAAAAGTACTGAATTGGCTGTAATCCTCTCTGGCCACAGGAGAGGTGCCAGAGAACTGGAAGGCAGTGAATGTGGTACCATTATTCAAAAAGGGTAGCAGGGATAAACCAGGTAATTACAGGCCAGTGAAACTGTTGGAAAAAATTCTGAGCGACAGGATTAATCTCCACTTAGAGAGGCAGGGATTAATCAAGGATAGTCAGCATGGCTTTGTCAGGGGGAGATCGTGTCTAACAAATTTGATTGAATTTTTTGAGGAGGTGACTCGGTGTGTAGATGAGGGTAAAGCAGTTGATGTCGTCTACATGGACTTCAGTAAGGCTTTTGATAAGGTCCTGCATGGAAGATTAGTCAAGAAGGTAAAGTCCATGGGATCCAGGGCAATTTGGCAAATTGGTTCCAAAATTGGCTTAGTGGCAGGAGGCAGAGGGTGATGGTCGAGGGTTGTTTTTGTGAGTGGAAACCCGTGACAGTGGTGTACTGCAGGGATCGGTGCTGGGACCATTGCTGTTTGTAATGCACATTGATGATTTAAATGTGAATATAGGAGGTATGATCAGTAAGTTCATAGATGACATGAAAATTGATGGTATTATAAATAATGAGGAAAGCCTCAGATTACAGGATGATATAGATGGGCTGGTAAGATGGGTAGAACAGTGGCAAATGGAATTTATTCCTGCGAAGTGTGAGGTGATGCATTTTGGGAGACTAACAAGGCAAGGGAATATACAATGGATGATACAGAGGGTCAGAGGGACCTTGGTGTACGTGTCCACAGATCACTAAAGACAGCAGCACAGGTAGATAAGGTGGTTAGGAAGGCATATGGGATACTTGCCTTTATTAGCTGAGGCAAGGAATATAAGAGCAGGGAGGTTATGATGGAGCTGTATAAAATGCTAGTTAGGCCACAGCTGGAGTACTGTGTACAGTTCTGGGCACCACACTATAGGAAGGATGTGATTGCACTGGAGAGGCTACAGAGGAGATTCACCAGGATGTTGCCTAGGCTGGAGCATTTCAGCCAAGAAGAGAGATTGGATAGGCTAGGGTTGTTTTCCTTAGAGCAGAGAAGGCTGAGGGCGGACCTGATTGAGGTGTAAAAAATGATGAGGGGCATGGATAGGAAGAAACTTTTTCCCTGAGCGGAGGTGCCAATAACCAGGGGGCATAGATTTAAGGTAAGGGGCAGGAGGTTTAGAGGGGATTTGAGGATTTTTTTTTCCCCAGAGGGTGGTTGGAATTTGGAACACACTGCCTGAAGGGGTGGTAGAGGCAAGAACCTTCACAACATTTAACAAGTATTTAGATGAGCACTTGAAACGCCATAGCATGCAAACCTACGGGCCAAGTGCTGGAAAATGGGATTAGAATAGATAGGGGCTTGATGGCTGGTACGGACACGATGGGCTGAGGGGCCTGTTTCTGTGCTCTATGACTCTATGACTCTGAAGTGCTTTGGGACATCCTGAGGTCATGAAAGGTGTTATATGACTGCAAGTTCTTTCTTTTTTGATTGGGATCATTAGTAGTTGCTGGAAACCGGTAATAATTGACTACTCCTAGTCATACAATTTTCAGTATCTATATCTAGTGTTGTCAGGCTGAGGCAAGGGGCAAGACAGACTATAATTGAAGGCCCATACATTTCTTATGAATTATTGGTTGTTTGCTTATTGATTGAGTAAGCTAGGTGAAAGGACAAGGCCTACCATGTAGATCCAAGGTCCTGAAAAAGATCATCCCAACATCCCAGTTATATAGAGGATGCCTGTCAAAAGCCGACGGTTTGTGCAGAGTAAAGAGGTCCTACCTCATAAATTGCAGGCCCTACGGGCGGGGGGTTAAATGAATTGTCAGCTATGCCATAATGGCTTGTATTCCTTTGAGTTTAGAAGGTTGAAGTAAAGGTCTTCTCGGGTCTGCAAAGGAAACCCGGCCCGAGCCCAACAGAAACACATCCAACCCAAGCCCGACCCGGCCTGAGTCCTTTCATTTTTTCCCACGCCCGACCCGACCCGACCATCAGTTAACCTAGCTTCTGTTTTTCACTTTGTTGCTTATCTGCACAAGCTTAAGAAAACTGTAACTGAACAACTTTTCAAGTCCAAAAAGTACATTAACATTGGAGCCACGTATTGGAGGTGGTGATAGAGTGTGTCCGACCCGAACCGAACCGAACCCGACACATGTCATTGGGTCCCGTCGGGTTTGGTGCGGGTAGCCATGCTCTAGGTTGAAGAGCAATCTAATTGAGGAGTTTAAAATTATAACAGGATTCAATAGGGTAGATGCAGAGAGCCTATTTCCTCTGGTAGGGAAATCCAGAACAAGGGAGCACAGTCATGAAATGAGAGCTAGGCCATTTAGGAGTGAAATCAGGAAGCACCTTTTCACACAAAGGATAGTGGAAATGTGGAATCCTTTGACTGATCTGTACCTCAACTCCACTCGTGCCCCTTTGACCCATATGACTTGATAGCCTTAACTCAAAAAAAAATCTGTTGTTCTCTGTCTTGAAAATTTCGATTAACCCCAAGCATCCACAGCCTTTTGGGGAATAGAGTTCCTGATTTCTCTATCCTATGTTTGAAAAAGTGCTTCAGGTTTTACTCCTGAATGGCCTACCTCTAATTTTAAGATTTTTGCTGCTTTGTTTTGGATACATCCAACAGAGGGAATAGTTTATCTGGACCTACACTATCAAATCCTTTTATCATTTTAAACAAAAGGGAAGGGGCAGGCTGAGATTTGCTGAGTTTGTTGAAGTTTTACCTACTTTTGACATGTGAGATCTGTACCCTAGAAGTTGTTTCGGGTCTCTTGCCTCTTCTGGTGCATTCCTAGTTAAGTCATCACAAAGTTCTAATAAGTCCCTCTCTCTCTTTCTCTTACACTGTTAATTTTATGCACATCTGCTGCTTTATCTTAAACTTTAGGAGAAAGCAAGATGCCAATGTAACTGTAGAAACACTATGCCATCATCCAGAAATGCCTCTGTATGGACACCTACTAGATGACTACAATAATACAGAATGCAAAATGAAAGAAAAGAAGGTTCTGGGGTCTATGTTCTACATTTGCTCATGCTCGAAAACAGAGGAATGCAATGATCGTCTGATGTTTACTGACGATGTTGGTAAGTTGGTTGAGAAGATGAAACTTGTTTGTTGCTGTGATAACTGTACGTGTGTGTGCTCACGTGCGCGCGCTTGTGTGTGTATGCGCGTGTGAGTGTGTGTGCCCATGTATGTGCGTATGTATGTGCACGTGTGTGTGTATGTGTGTGCGTGCGTGCACACATGTGTTAGCCTATCAGACTTTTAATCAGCCTGAAAATCCTTCCACTACTTCACATTACTCTGCAAAGGAACAGTGTGAAGGTACTACAACAACTTCAAAAAATGACATGTGGACAATGTAGAGTATTATAAGTGCAAGTCTCCTTATCTACAGATGTTATTTAATCGTGAGCTGTCTTATAGCACACCCAGTTATGACTACTTTCATATCTTATCCTGTTCCCTGGTTATCCTCCTGATTTTGGTGCAGTTTGGAGGTGTTTGATCATTTTTGAGCTTAAATTGCCTTTGGAATAGGAATTTAGGATTATGAGCACCAAATTAGAATGTCCAGATTCAGAAGGAATGCCTGAAAAGTCAAACGAATTGTTTAATAGCTTAAACCTATTTGGTATTTAAGTCTTGTATTTGAACTTTTTGAGTCTTTACAGTGTTAATGATTGACTATAATTCTGCTTGCTCTTACTTCAGTCATCGGAGTTAGTGAACTTCATGCCGTGGTGATTGATCCATCTAATCTTGTTTGGCATGTGCTTCTCTAAAACCAATTTCAGGAAGACTGTATCTCAGGAACTCCTGATGCTGAAAACTTTCCCTCTATTCATTGGCTTTTTATTTGAAAGGAGCTTTCTTGATGCAGACAGAATGTTGCAAGGAACAAAAGAATTCCTTCAGTCTAGGTAACTGTTATAACAAAAACAACTTGCATTTATACAGTGCCTGTTGTATCGTAAAATGCTCCACAGTGCTTTGCAGGAGCAATTTTCAAACAAAGTTTGACTTCGAGCCACATAAGGAGATATTAGAAAAGGTGATCAAAAACTTTGACAGAGGCAGGTTTTAAGAAGTGTCTTCAAGGCAGAGAGAGATAGAGAGGTTTAGGAGGAAATTCCAGAGCTTAGAGCCTAGGCAACTGAAGGCACGCCTTCAATAGTGGAGTGATTAAAGTCGGAGACGCACAAGAGGCCAGAATGAGAGAAACACAGTGAGCTATAATGGTTGTAGGATTGGAGCAGGTTACAAACGATAGGGAGGGGCGAGGCTAATAAGGGATTTGAAAATGAGGATGAGAATTTTTAAATTTGAGGCGTTTTTGGACCGGAAGGCTATGTAGGGCAGTGAGCACAGATGTGATGGATGCGACTTCGTGACTTAAGATACAGGCAACAAAGTTTTGGACAGACTGTAGTTTACAAAGGGTGCAAGGTGAGACGCTGCCTAGAAGGGCATCGGAATAGCCCAGTCCAGAGGTAACAAAGACATGGATGAGCTGAGGCAGGGGTGGAGACGGGTGGTGTTACAGAGGTGGAAACAGACTGTCCTGGTGATCGAGAAAATGGGGGATCGGAAGCTCGACTGCAGTTCAGATGGGATGCCAAGATTACTGACACTCTTGTTCAGCCTCAAACAGTTACTAGGGAGAGGGATGCAGTAGGTGACTAGAAAATGAAGTTTGTGGCTAGGACTGAAGAAGATGGCTTTGGTCTTCCCAATATTTGAATGAAAGAAATTTCTGCTCATCCAATACTGATTGTCGGACAATCAGCGTGACAGATCAGACAATGGAGATGACAGACATGGGTGGCTCATGTGAAAGCCCTTTGATGTCTGAAAACCCTCTGAAGCCCTTATGTCAAGTGTAAGCCACCAAGAAAGTGGAAGGAGTCTGCCTTGTGTAAACTTAACTCATCAAAGGCTGGATTCTTTTGTAACAGCCCCGAAAAAAGAGATTGAAGTCACTATTTAATCACCATTTGAAGATTCCAGCTGTCCCTTCTCTCTTTAACTGAAAACAGATTGTCTGCTCTTGCGTCGTGCACTGTATCTGTGGTTGGAAGTGAATCGTGTGTCTGATCTCAGACATGCGGTTTCCTGTCTGTGTTTAAATTTACTAGCACATCAAAGCCTGCTACTCCCCGAGCCATGTTTACAAGCAGATAACGCTTGCACTCATTTACTGTGAACTGACTGATGTAAGTTGAATGTCTCAAAGTTGGTTCTTTCTTGAGATTTTTTATTTAAACATCGATGGATGATCCCGATTTATTGTGTGCTATACCCAGGCCTGAGCTCAGCAAGCTGTTCCCAGCTCCAATCATTTACTTTCACAGTAGCCCAGATATTCCTGATCTGTGCTCACTGAACGCATCTTATGGATTTTAAACTGCTGGATAGAAAAGATTGCACTGCACCATATATAAAAGTGATATTGAGAGGTCACTTATTAAAAAATTCAGCAATCCCTCTCTCTCTTTTTCTGCCTATCTGTTTCTCTCTTTCTTTCTTTCTTTCTTTCTTTCTTTCTTTCTCTCTCTCTCGCTCTCTTTTCTGCCTCTCTCTCTCTGCCTCTCTCTCTCTGTCTCTCTCTCTGTCTCTGTCTGTCTCTCTCTATCTCTCTGCCTCTCTCTCGCTGCTTCTCTCTCTCTCTCTCTGCGCCTCTCTCTCTCTCGCTGCCCCTCTCTCTTTATCTTCCCCCCCCCACCCCATCCCCACCACTCTCCAGGGTCCTGTCTAGTTGGAACAGTCTCATCAATATTTGGCCCAAATTCCACATGTAGCAACTGTAAATATCTTGCATGCTTTCTGAATGTCTGACAGAAACAATAAATGACTCCTTGGAAAGTCTGCAGTGCTATGTATGAATTCCTCAGCTCTCTGTTTTGGAATGTATTAACGAGACACCTTCCCCCTCTTCTGGAAATTGAGTGGAGTGAACAATAAACAGTCAGATGCTGGCTAAAAAAACTTGCTTGTATTTGTTTCAGACAACTTCTACAGTCAATCTATTCTGTGCTTTAAACTGACTCTATTCTATCACTGTCTTCTACTGACTGTTGACAGTAAGCCTAACTGGCCTTTTTGGCAGTGAATCTGCATAGGTTTTTTTTGTGAGAGGTGTGCATTATTTATACAGCTGCTCAAACACGATTCCATGTTATGTATCTATTGTGGCCAGATGTTGGAGTCGGCAATGGATGGGCTCAGATTGAGTTCTAAAGTTATTTCCCACTGGCATTCGGCCAGATGATTGCACAGCTTTGGCGTGGTTCAGCTGTATCACTCTCACCTCTGAGTCAGAAAGTTGTGGGTTCAAGTCCCACTCCAGAGACTTCAGTACATGTTCTAAGCTGGCATTCCAGTGCAGTCAGAGGGACTTTTTCCCAGAGACTGTTTAAAAATAAGGGGTCGCCCCTTTAAGACAGAGATGAGCAGAAATTCTTTCTCTGAGGGTCGAGAGTCTTTGGAATTCTCTTCCTTAAAAGGCGGTGGAAGCAGAATCTTTGAATATTTTTAAGGCAGAGGTAGATAGATCCTTGATAAGCAAGGGGGTGGAAGGTATTGGGGGTAGGTGAAAATGTGGAGTAATCAGTTCAGCCATGAATTTATTGAATGGCGGAGCAGGCTCGAAGGGCCGAGTGGCCTACTCCTGTTCCTAGTTCGTATGTTTTGGAGGTGCCATCTTTCAGATAAGACATTAAGCTGAGGCTCTATCTGCATAAAACATCCCCATGGCACTGTTTCGAAGAAGAGCAGGAGAGTTTCCCCGATCTCCCGGCCAATATTTATCCATCAACTGACATCATGACAAAACAGATGATCTGGTCATTATTGCATTGCTTTTTGTGGGATCTTGCTGTGTTAAAATTGGCTGCCAAGTTTCCTACATTACAACAGTGACTACATTTCCAAAAGTATTTTTTGACTGTAAACTGCTTTGGGACGTCCAGAGGTTGTGAAAGGTGCTATGTAAAAACAAGTCTTTCTTTTCATTCTTTACGTGAGAGCTGGCTGTTCTGTTGCCAGTACAGGCTGCTCTGCTTCAAATAGTGCTATACTCATGAGATGCATGCCGGGCAAACCTTTGCAGTTTGGCTTGGGGTGAGCAGTATGACATGACTTTCACCTGTAAGTGTCATGATAGCTCTGCACTCAGTTTATGTCATCATCTCACACATTAGATCATGGACAGAAAAAAAGTACCTCATGAAATCCCTTTAAAATTGTGGCAGCTTGTTGTGCTGTAGTGTTAAACTCCGAGCAACTCAATTGGCTAGTTCAGCTAGGAATTCCACTGGTGGATCATTGCTTAAGTGGAACAATTGGTTTGATATTGAGCCATGTCAGTTCATTCAGCAGGTACCTGAATCCAGCTAAAGTTGGACACTTTGGGTTTGGATGCTATTCTTGTCCCTCCATTAACTTGAGCTCATCCAAAGCTTTCATGTCCAGCAGCTCCCCAAGGGCATACCTTCGCAACATACTGCTCAACATGATACCTCTCCAGGGGCTGAATTTTCATTCAAGGATCAGGAAGCCAACATGGGAGCTAGTTCCAGGTCCCGACCCTGCTTGGCGTGTTATGGACACATCCACCGTTACTTGGAAATGGGGAGCCAATTAAAGGACAGGGAGTGGGCTCGCCATCCAATATGGGACGGTGGGCAGGCTCCCAATGCTGGAGGGCCAATGGGCTGCCCTCCAGCACTCACAGATCAGCCACCGGCCAAGGTGGAAGCTGCTGAGCTGAGAATGGGGAGAGGGAGAAGGTCAGGTACAGTTTTCTTTGATTTTTAGAAAGGCCACAACTGCCTGGGCATGATCCTGAAGGGCCAACCCCTCCAAGGGATGACCAGCAGCCGCAGCTGTGGCCCAGCGACCATTCAGGGTGCAAGAAGGGTTGTTCCCCCATGTGAACAATTCTGGCCACTTCCCCTTCCTGCCCTCAGCCCACCATATTGCCTGGACATGGTCCAGGTCAATGTGGGCTGCCCCTATTGCCAACTGGAAATCCCAGTCAGCGTGGGATAGGGGATTTAATAGGCACCTTCATTAAATGAATTTGCAGATAATTGGCTACCTGCTGCTTGCCGGCTGACAACCAATCCGACCCCAACCCGACCTCTTTGAAAATGGCTCGAGGTTGGGATCGTGGTGGGGAACTGGCACGATGGCTGGCGGTGCCAGATTGTGGGCCCAGATGCCTCCGATCCAGATCCTAACATCAATTGAAAATTCAGTGCCAAAACTCTGCTGTCTGAATTCTAACTCACACCACGTCCCTTTCACCCATCACCCATGTGCTGGCTGACCTACATTGGCTCGCAGCCCCCAATGCCTATGTTCTAAAATTCTTATTCTTGTTTTCAGTTCCTTCCGTGGCTTTTCTGCTATCTATCTCTGTAACATCCTCTAGTCCTACAACTCTCCGAGAACTCTGCACTCCTCTAATTCTGGCCTCTTGCACATCCCCCATTCCCTTCTCCCCTTTGGTGACTGTAGCTTCAGTTGTCTAGACCCTAATCTCTGGAATTCCCTCCCTAAACCTCTCCAACTCTCCACCCAACTCTCCTCCTTTAAGATGTTCCTCAAAACCCACCTCTCTGACCAAGCCTTTGGTCGCCTGTCCTAATGCCTCCTCCTTCGGTTCGGTGTCAATTTTTATCTGATTACGCTTTTGGGAAGTGCCTTAGAATGTTTTACTACATTAAAGGCACCATATAACTGCAAGTTGTTTTTTGTACCTTTTCACCTCAGGGGGCTTGCTGTTTAAGAATGGCCTGAACCAATTGGAAACCCTGGTGCATACTCCCTTTTTTCATATTGGTGGTTAGTTGTAGTATATGCGTGGGATATGCTTCATTTTTCAAGAAATTGTTTCCCTGATTAGGGTTGCCAAGCATCCAAGTATGTCCTGGAGTCCCCAGAAATTAAAGATTAATCTCCTGGGCATTGTTGTGAACAACCCAGGAAAAATTGTGCTTTTTTTCCATTTTCTTTGAACATGTTTGTTTATTAGTTATAAAAATATTGGAGATGGGGAGGACAAGGCTGTTTGACTGAGTGGGGCAGTTGGAAATGGGAGGTCATGTGATGAAACCTCAAGGAATATGCCCAACTAGAGTTGACAATCTTATCTCCGAGCCTAGCCAATTGTCTCGCTTTCAAGTTTCCATATTTTTAAAGTAGTAGAGTAGCTTTTTTGGAGGATTGAGATGTCTGGTTCACAGCAGGTGAGTCGAGCGCCTCCTAATCCTAAAGATATAATTAATTAGGTCTGATTCCTGTTAGCAGCCAGTGTGGAATCACTGCCAGCAGTAAGTAACTCACAACAGACACAGTTATTTTCCACTGCTGTGGTAAACCTGCCAGCAGTATTCATCCCTGTTAATCCCTAAAGTCTGAATACTAAACTTAAACAAAAAAATAAGTGTAACGGTTCACCAGCAAATTATGAACCATGGAAAATGTGAAATACTTTAACTGCTGGGATAAGTGGGAGTTTGGTTCCAATAAGGACATGACAACAAAGCGTGCTCCATGACAGCTTCCTTCTGCAAATTTTATTGTAGGTATCTGCACGGGCTATTGTAATGTCATTAGCTCCCCTAAGCAATCCCAGCATCTACTTGTTTGGGGAGATGACTCCTGCTGCCCTATAATTTGTTAGCAGAACCCAGCAAGTGTGACGATGAAACTCCCTTGCGATCTGGACAACATCTCTGTGTTTTACCCATATGCTTTCTTTTTAATCCCTCTGAAGATGGTCACGCTTAACATGGGCTGAGGTGAGGTTTGCTTCCTATTGTGAGCTGCTTCATTGCACATTAGGAGAAACGCTTGGAACAGTGAGATTGATGAGAGTTGCTTGGTACAATTGCATTGACTTCTGTTTGCATACTGTTAAAGAAAAACTTTTAATAATATCATGACAACCCTGGGAATTACAGGCCAGTTAGTCTTACTTCGGTGGTAGGCAAGTTGATGGAAAAGGTGCTGAGGGATAGGATTTCTGAGCATCTGGAAAGACACTGCTTGATTCGGGACAGTCAGCACGGTTTTGTGAGGGGTAGGTCTTGCCTCACAAGCCTGATTGAATTCTTTGAGCAGGTGACCAAGCAAGTGGATGAGGGTAAACCAGTGGATGTGGTGTACATGGATTTTAGTAAGGCATTTGATAAGGTCCCCCATGGTAGACTTATGGAGAAAGTCAGGAGGCATGGGATAGTGGGGAATGTGGCCAGTTGGATTAAGAATTGGCTAACTGATAGAAGGCAGAGAGTGGTCTTAGATGGTAAATACTCAGCCTGGAGCCCAGTTACCAGTGGCGTGCCACAGGGATCAGTTCTGGGTCCTCTCCTGTTTGTGATTTTTATTAACGACTTAGATGAGGAAGTCGAAGGGTGGGTCAGTAAATTTGCAGATGATACAAAGGTTGGTGGAGTTGTGGATACCGAGGAGGGCTATTGTCGTCTGCAAAGGGACTTGGATAGGTTGCAGTGCTGGGCTGAAAAGTGGCAGATGGAGTTTAACCCTGAAAAGTGTGAGGTCGTCCATTTTGGAAGGACAAACACGAATGCAAAATACTGGGTTAACGGTAGGGTTCTTGGGCATGTGGAGGAGCAGAGAGACCTTGGGGTCTATGTGCATAGATCGTTGAAGGTTGCAACTCAAGTGGATAGGGCTGTGAAGAAGGCATATGGGGTGTTAGCGTTCATTAGCAGAGGGATTGAATTTAAGAGCCGTGAGGTGATGATGCAGCTGTACAGGACCTTGGTAAGGCCTCATTTGGAGTACTGTGTGCAGTTCTGGTCGCCTCATTTTAGGAAGGATGTGGAAGCCTTGGAGAGGGTGCAGAGGAGATTTACCAGGATGTTGCCTGGAATGGAGAATAAGTCTTACGAGGAAAGGCTGAACATTCTAGGCCTCTTCTCATTAGAACGGAGAAGGATGAGGGGTGACATGATAGAGGTTTATAAGATGATCAGGGGAATAGATAGGGTAGACAGTCAGAAACTTTTTCCCCGGGTGGAGCAAAGCGTTACAAGGGGTCATAAATTTAAGGTGAAGGGTGGGAGATACAAGGGGGATGTCAGGGGAAGGTTCTTTACCCAGAGAGTGGTCGGGGCATGGAATGCCTTGCCTGGGGAAGTTGTTGAGTCAGAAACTTTAGGGACTTTCAAACGGCTTTTAGATAGGTATATGGATAAAGGAGAATGATGGGGTATAGATTAAATTGTCCTTGACAGAGGACAAAGGATCGGCACAACATCGTGGGCCGAAGGGCCTGTTCTGTGCTGTATTTTTCTATGTTCTATGTTCTATGTTCTATTCATGAACTCAGGACGTTCCAAAGCACTTTACAGCCAACGGTGCACTTTTGAAGTGTAGTTACTGTTGTAGCGAAATGTGATGACCAATTTGGGGACAGGATGATCCCACGACCGGCAATGAGATAAATCACTGGATAATATGTGTTTTAGTGATTTTGATTGAGGATAAATATTGGCCAGGGTACTGGGGAGAACCCCCCTGCTCTTCTTCAAAATAGTACCACACGATCTTTTGTGTTCACCTGAGAGGGCAGAAGGGGCCTTGGTTTAACATCTTATCATAAAGGTTAGACCTTTATTCATTAGAGTTTAGAAGAATGAGGGGTGATCATATTGAAACGTACAAGATTCTGAAGGAGCTTGACAGGATAGACGTTGAGAAGATGTTTCCACTAGTGGTGGGGGAATCTTGAACTAAGGGACATAGTTACAGAATATGGGGGCACTCATTTAAAACTGAGATGCAAAGGAATTTCCTCTCTGAGGGTAGTGAATGTCTGGAATTCCCTACCCCAGAGAGTTGTGGAGGATAGATCACTGAAAGTATTTAAAGAGGAGGTAGATAGATTTTTGAAATACCAGGGAATTGAGGGCTATGAGGAGCTGAGGTCTGGGGCAGATCAGCCATGATCTTATTGAATGGCGGGGCAGGCTTGAGGGGCTGAAAGGCCTACTCCTGCTCCTATTTCTTATGTTCAGCCAAAAGGCACCACCTCTGGATAGTGCCAGCCTAGATTATGTGCTCAAGCCCATAGAGTGGGATTTGAACCTAAGACTTTCCGACTCATGAGCAAATGTACTACCGCTAAGCTACGACTGACAATGGAGTGAAGCCAAAGAAATAGCTGTAAAAGAGAGGTCATTAAGAATTTAAGGCTTCAGACACCAGTTAAAAACTATGGACTGAGCTGACATTCCTTTAAAATTATTTAAACATTTTTTAGATTAGAATTAGAACATTACAGCGCAGTACAGGCCCTTCGGCCCTCGATGTTGCACCGACCTGTGAAACCATCTGACCTACACTATTCCATTTTCATCCATATGTCTATCCAATGACCACTTAAATGCCCTTAAAGTTGGCGAGTCTACTACTGTTGCAGGCAGGGCGTTCCACGCCCCTACTACTCTCTGAGTAAAGAAACTACCTCTAACATCTGTCCTATATCTATCACCCCTCAACTTAAAGCTATGTCCCCTCGTGTTTGCCAGCACCATCCGAGGAAAAAGACTCTCACTATCCACCCTATCTAACCCTCTGATTATCTTATATGTCTCTATTAAGTCACCTCTCCTCCTCCTTCTCTCCAACGAAAACAACCTCAAGTCCCTCAGCCTTTCCTCGTAAGACCTTCCCTCCATACCAGGCAACATCCTAGTAAATCTCCTCTGCACCCTTTCCAAAGCTTCCACATCCTTCCTATAATGCGGTGACCAGAACTGCACGCAATACTCCAGGTGCGGCCTCACCAGAGTTTTGTACAGCTGCAGCATGACCTCGTGGCTCCGAAACTCGATCCCCCTACTAATAAAAGCGAACACACCATATGCCTTCTTAACAGCCCTATTAACCTGGGTAGCAACTTTCAGGGATTTATGTACCTGGACACAAAGATCTCTCTGCTCGTCTACACTACCAAGAATCTTCCCATTAGCCCAGTACTCTGCATTCCTGTTACTCCTTCCAAAGTGAATCACCTCACACTTTTCCGCATTAAACTCCATTTGCCATCTCTCAGCCCAGCTCTGCAGCCTATCTATGTCCCTCTGTACCCTACAACATCCTTCGGCACTATCCACAACTCCACCGACCTTCGTGTCATCCGCAAATTTACTAACCCACCCTTCTACACCCTCATCCTTCTTGAACAAGGGGACAACATTTGCTATCCTCCAGTCTTCCGGCACTATTCCTGTCGACAATGACGACATAAAGATCAAGGACAAAGGCTCTGCAATCTCCTCCCTGGCTTCCCAGAGAATCCTAGGATAAATCCCATCTGGCCCAGGGGACTTATCTATTTTCACACTTTCCAAAATTGCTAACACCTCCTCCTTGTGAACCTCAATCCCATCTAGCCTAGTAGTCTGAATCTCAGTATTCTCCTCGACAACATTTTCTTTCTCTACTGTAAATACTGACGAAAAATATTCATTTAACGCTTCCCCTATCTCCTCTGATTCCACACACAACTTCCCACTACTGTCCTTGATTGGCCCAAATCTAACTCTAGTCATTCTTTTATTCCTGATATCCCTATAGAAAGCCTTAGGGTTTTCCTTGATCCTATCCGCCAATGACTTCTCGTGTCCTCTCCTTGCTCTTCTTAGCTCTCCCTTTAGATCCTTCCTGGCTAGCTTGTAACTCTCAAGTGCCCTAACTGAGCCTTCACGTCTCATCCTAACATAAGCCGCCTTCTTCCTCTTGACAAGCGCTTCAACTTCTTTAGTAAACCACGGCTCCCTCGCTCGACAACTTCCTCCCTGCCTGACAGGTACATACTTATCAAGGACACGCAGTAGCTGCTCCTTGAATAAGCTCCACATTTCGATTGTGCCCATCCCCTGCAGTTTCCTTCCCCATCCTACGCATCCTAAATCTTGCCTAATCGCATCATAATTTCCTTTCCCCCAGCTATAATTCTTGCCCTGCGGTATATACCTGTCCCTGCCCATCGCTAAGGTAAACCTAACCGAATTGTGATCACTATCACCAAAGTGCTCACCTCCATCTAAATCTAACACCTGGCCGGGTTCATTACCCAGTACCAAATCCAATGTGGCATCGCCCCTGGTTGGCCTGTCTACATACTGTGTCAGAAAACCCTCCTGCACACACTGGACAAAAACTGACCTATCTAAAGTACTCGAACTATAGTATTTCCAGTCAATATTTGGAAAGTTAAAGTCCCCCATGACAACTACCCTGTTACTCTCGCTCCTGTCGAGAATCATCTTCGCTATCCTTTCCTCTACATCTCTGGAACTATTCGGAGGTCTATGGAAAACTCCCAACAGGGTGACCTCTCCTCTCCTGTTTCTAACCTCGGCCCATACTACCTCAGTAGACAAGTCCTCAAACGTCCTTTCTGCCGCTGTAATACTCTCCTTGATTAACAATGCCACACCCCCCCCTCTTTTACCATCTTCTCTGTTCTTACTGAAACATCTAAATCCCGGAACCTGCAACATCCATTCCTGCCCCTGCTCTACCCATGTCTCCGAAATGGCCACAACATCGAGATCCCAGGTACCAACCCATGCTGCAAGCTCACCCACCTTATTCCGGATGCGCCTGGCGTTGAAGTAGACACACTTTAAACCAAGTTCTTGCTTGCCAGTGCCCTCTTACGTCCTTGTAACCTTATCCTTGACCTCACTACTCTCAACATCCTGTACACTGGAACTACAATTTAGGTTCCCATTCCCCTGCTGAATTAGTTTAAACCCCCCCGAAGAGCACTAGCAAATCTCCCCCCCCAGGATATTGGTACCCCTCTGGTTCAGGTGAAGACCATCCTGTTTGTAGAGGTCCCACCTACCCCAGAAAGAGCCCCAATTATCCAGGATACCAAAACCCTCCCCCATACACCATCCCTGCAGTCACGTGTTCAACTTCTCTCTCTCCCTATTCCTCGCTTCGCTAGCACGTGGCACGGGCAACAACCCAGAGATAACAACTCTGTTTGTTCTCGCTCTAAGCTTCCACCCTAGCTCCCTGAATTTCTGCCTTAAATCCCCATCTCTCTTCCTACCTATGTCGTTGGTGCCTATGTGGACCACGACTTGGGGCTGCTCCCCCTCCCCCTTAAGAATCCCAAAAACACGATCCGATTTTGAAAAATAAAAGCGTGCAAGCACCTCTGTGCTTCATTGAACTAAAAGCATGGTCTCTCTGTCTCTACCATTCCTAGACATCCTGGCAGTGTTCAGCATCTCGCATGTCTACAACTGGGGCAGAAATCCCCACTGCTCACTGGGACCTGAAAAGCCCCAAAAATCTGCTGAGCTCTTCCACTCTACAAGCACTAGTGCTGGTCAGTTTTGGTAACCCCATGTTCCATATTCCAATAGATTCATAAAACGTGGGATACTTCACGTTTGTTTTGTTTTCTGGTTGTGTTGTTTTTTAGGAGAGTTTATACTGAACTAAATGATAACTGAGTTGACACACGAGTAAGGTGACTGCTTTTTTGGGCGTGTTCCTGCTTGATCTTTTAGCCAAGCGATTTACCTTGCAAGCTCTATCTGACTGGTGTGTGTCGACATACTTTGCTACAACTCTGATGTTGCCTCTCTCCTTTAGATGTTAAACAGGAGGACAAGCAGGAGATATTGGAGGTTGTCCTCATCGCTCTTGTCCCTCTGCTCATCATTACTACCCTGGTGATCCTCGCTTTCTATTTGTATCGGGTCCAGCGACAGAGGAAGCTGAGCAAAGAGTGGGCAAAGGATCAGAAGGTCAGGAAGCCAGGCCGTCGGCGCCGGTCTCCGAATGAGCGCAGCGAAGGCAGCGCCATGCACCTTGACGATGACCAATCTGACATTAGCTCCACCTGTGCCAACAACATCAACCACAACACTGAGCTGCTGCCGCTGGAGCTCGACACAGTGGTGGGCAAGGGCCGCTTTGCCGAGGTGTACAAGGCCAAGCTGAGGCAGAGCACCTCAGAGCAGTTTGAGACAGTGGCGGCAAAGATCTTCCATTTTGATGAGTACGTGTCGTGGAAGAATGAGAAGGAGATCTTCTCTGACGTCAACCTGAAGCACGAAAACGTGTTGCAGTTCCTGACAGCGGAAGAGCGCGAGACTGAAATGGGCAAGCAGTACTGGCTGATCACAGCCTATCACCCCCAAGGCAACCTGCAAGACTACCTTCTGAGGCATGTCGTGAGCTGGGAGGACCTGTGTCTGCTGGGGGGATCACTAGCCAGAGGGATTGCGCACTTGCACAGCGAATACACACCATGTGGCAGGCCAAAGATTCCCATTGCCCACAGGGACCTGAAAAGTTCCAACATTCTGGTGAAAAATGATCTGACATGTTGCCTGTGTGACTTTGGATTATCCTTAAGGCTGGAGTCATCTCTCTCTGTGGATGATTTAGCAAACAGTGGACAGGTGAGTGTCAGTCTTTTAACTCCTTGGTTTGAGAACAAATATAGTTGTTTCCCCAAGCTCTGTAATTCCCTCCATAAATCTCTCCATCTTTCTACCACTCTCTCCTCCTTTAAAAAAACAGATTTAAGGTTTTGGGCAAGAGACGCAGGGGGGATGTGAGGAAGAACTTTTATACGCAGCGAGTGGTAAAGACCTGGAACTCGCTGCCTACGAGGGTGGTGCGAGTGGAGATGATGAATGATTTCAAAAGGAAATTAGATGGGTATTGGAGGGAAATAAACTTGCAGGGCTACAGGGACTGACTGGATTGCTTTACAGAGAGCCAGCATGGACTTGAATAGCCTCCTTCTGTGCCATTATGACTGTGACTCTATGGCCAGAATTTTACGTCCCCCCCCCCCACAAAGAGCAGGAAGGTGGTGGGGGGGGGGGGGGGGTGCGTAAAATGGAGCGGGAGGCTCGGGGGACCCTTCCCTACCTGCTCACGCCTCCGCCGCCACTTTAGGCAGGGCGGCGGCAGCGAAAAACGGCCCGCATGCCCCGGGCCAATCAAGGCCCTTAAATGGCCACTTAAAGGCCTTCGCCCGCCTCCACGTGGATTTTACCCATGGCTGGTTGGGCAGCCCAGGCCCGAGAGAAGCTGCCGGACAAAAGCAGGTGGCTCTCTGAAAGCCTGGTGGTGGGGGGTGGGGGATGGGCCCTCCTGATCAGGCACCCTGTGCCTGATGGAGGTTTGCCCCCGCTGCCCCAGCCACCCCCAACACAATCCCGTTTCCCCAATCGACCTCTCTTGCCTTGCCTGGGCCCGACCGTTCACCCCCGGTGAGGCACCAGAAACTTAGCTTCATTCTCCAGGCACCCCGACAGCTTCTTCCTGATGGCTGGGTTGCAGTCCAAGCAGTGGCCACCGCTCCCAGTGGCGCTGCTGGGACTAAGAGCTGCCGGCCCACTGATCAGCTGGCAGCTCCATTAGGCCGGACTTCCTGCCTCTAGGGTGGAAGTCCCACTTCAGACCAATTAAAGGCTCGGGAACCTCAACATGAGGATCGGATCCCCAGGCCAGGCGGAGGTGGGTTCGCCACCGACTTTTCGGTCGGTGGACGGCTCCCGTCTGCTGAGGGGAAAATCCTGGCCTATACTTCTAAAACGCTCATTAAAGCCTATCTCTTCGACCAAGCTTTTGTTCAACTATCCTAATATCTTGTTATGTGGCTAGGTGTCAAATTGTGCTTGATAACACTCCTGCAAAGTGCCATGAGACATTTTACTATGTTAAAGACTCTATAGAAATGCATGTTGTCATTGACTGCAGTTAATAATGCAACAATAGTCAACTTCCAAAGAGTTCCTCTCTGCCCTATAGTGTAGAGCCCAACCTATCCCTGTAATGATACACGGAGTGATCTCACACATTCACAGGGAGTTCACATTGGGCGTATTGGGGCTATATCGTTGTAACTCTATCTCTGACATTTGCTGCACCCAAGCATGAACTCATCCCCACGCAATCAGAAAAAGCAAACCCTAATCAACAGTCTCACATTGGTTACACAACACTCAAGTTTTTAGTTAAGTGGTGGAGAAATACTGAGAGAATTTCTTGTTAAAAACTCCCACGGATTCTTGATCTATACAGATATTTTCTAGAATGGTGCTAGAGATGAGGGACTTCAGGTATGTGAATAGACTAGAGAAGCTGGGATTGTTCTCCTTAGAGTGGGGAAGGTTAAGGGGTTTAATGGAGGTGTACAAAATTGTGAAGGCTTTTAAGAATAAATAGGAGAAACTGTTTCCACCAGCAGAAGGGTCAGTACCCAGAGGACACAGATTTAAGAGAACCAAAGAGTAGATGAGAAGAAATTTTTTAAGCAGCGAGCTGTTGTGATCTGCAATGCACTGTCTGAAAGGGTAGTGGAAGCAGATTCAATAGTGACTTTCAAAAGAAAATTGGATATATACTTGGAAAGAAAACTTTTCAAAGCAATAGGGAAATGGCAGGGGTGTGGGACAAATTGGATAGCCCTTTGAAAGAGCCAGCACAAGCACCATGAGCCAAATAGCCTCCTTCTGTGCTATCTATCCAAGCACATAATTTACCATTTTAATGGCTGCCGCACTACCTTGAGAATAAGAAGTGGTTAACTAGCCTGTACTCAAAAAAAAAAACATGTGAACATACCCTGTGAGGTAGCGCCTGTGTGTTTTTCTTTGGAGTACTCTGAGCATGTGCGTCAGTGCAACAACTGCACAGCTCCTGCAATGATCAAACGACATTCTTGATCAATGCGTTTTCTTTACTGAGAAGCCGAGATGAAGGGGCAAGCATTGGAAAGGGAAGATGAGGTAGATCAGGGAAGTAGCGATTGGGTCATGCCAAACTCGGGTTTTTGAAGCCTGGAGCTCTTTGGCGGAAAATAAGGTCCAGGAAGGTAAGCAGTCCTGCACTTATAAGGCTCTGGGAAAAGAATGCCTAGGAGTTGGCAACTGCTGAAAGTTGAGCTCGCTATACTAAAGATGCAGGGAGGAGAAAGAGCATGTAGGATGGTGTAATGGCAGCTTTGAAAGAAGAATGACAGTTTTGAGGAAGCCTCACCTTATTAGTATGGAAAAACATAGACAAAGATGAGACACAGAAAGTTGGGAGACATTTCTGCATGTGTCTATCTCACACTGATTGTGTATTCAAACGAGTACAAATGAAAAAGCCAAAAGAGATGAGAGAAACAGTGCAATAATTCTTGCCAGTGTTGATGGAATGTTTTACTTATTTTTGTGGGATCTTCTTTATTCCCTGGAATCATGGGATTTATCCCCAGGTCCATTGTAGCGGCATCTGTGAAACCAGCTACCAGTAGCTGCATGGTAGCAGCATGGAAATGATTCCGACTGACCTTTAATTTTCAGATCTCTATGGGAGTTTTTTTTCCCTCTGCCCTGTGACTCCCTGAGTCAGATTGGATCTATCAGTATATCTTGATCCTCTCAACACCTCGGCTTCGAAATTGATACGCATTGTGCCTGTTTTACAGGTGTAAAACGAGCGCTACACTGACCAATTTAGCAGTGGGGGATGGTCTACACTCAATCTGTGCCACTATTGTGTTCATCAGGCCCATCTGTTTTGGTGTCCTGCTAGCCCCATAAAACAGGTATTATGTCCCTTGCATATGTTAATTAGGGATCTAACACCTGTTGAAGGACCCCGTTGGGAAACCTGTTTCTGATGAGTGAAGCTGGTGTCGAGCCTTCCCTGTTTAGGATTCTTCAGCAGTCCTGCAGCTGCCAACAAAAGTAAGTTTTAAAATTATTAATTAATTAAATTTAAAACTTTCCTATGGAGATGGGAGGAGTCGGAGCAACATGACCCCTAACTCCACAGTCATCACTATCGCCCCGCTACTACTCTTTCCTTCAGGTCACTGCTGGCAAGGGACTTGCTGACATTTGCACTTAAAAGTTTAAAGAAGCCTGAGGCCCAGTTCCAGGCTGTTTTTTTATTCATTCATGGGATGTGGGTGTCACTGACTAGGCCAGCATTTATTGCCCATCCCTAATTGCCCTTGAGAAGGTGCTGGCGAGCTGCCTTCTTGAACTGCTGCAGTCCATGTGGGGTAGGTACACCCACAGTGCTGTTAGGAAGGGAGTTCCAGGATTTTGACCTAGTGACAGTGAAGGAACGGTGATATAGTTCCAAGTCAGGATGTTGTGTGACTTGGAGGGGAACTTGCAGGTGGTGGTGTTCCCATGCATTTGCTGCCCTTGTCCTTCTAGGTGGTAGGCGTCGCGGGTTTGGAAGGTGCTGTCTTAGGAGCCTTGGTGCGTTGCTGCAGTGCATCTTGTAAAAAGTACACACTGCTGACACTGTGCATCGGTGGTGGAGGGAGTGAATGTTTGTGCATGGGGTGAAAATCAAACGGGCTGCTTTGTCCTGGATGGTGTCGAGCTTCTTGAGTGTTGTTGGAGCTGCACCCATCCAGGCAAGTGGAGAGTATTTCATCACACTCCTGACTTGTGCTTTGTAGATGGTGGACAGTCTTTGGGGAGTCAGGAGGTGAGTTACTCGCCACAGGATTCTAGGCTTTGACCTGCTCTTGTAGCCACGGTATTTATATGGTTACTCTAGTTCAGTTTCTGGTCAATGATAACCCCGGGATGTTGATAGTGGGGGATTCAGCCATTGAATGTCAAGGGGAGATAGTTAGATTCTCTCTTGTTGGAGATGGACATTGCCTGGCACTTGTATGGCGTGAATGTTACTTGCCACTTATCAGCCCAAGCCTGAATATTGTCCAGGTCTTGCTGCATTTCTACACCGGCTGCATCAGTACCAGAGGAATCGCAAATGGTGCTGAACATTGTGCAACCATCAGAGAACATCCCCACTTCTGATCTTATGATTGACAGAAGGTCATTGCTGAAGCAACTGAAGATGGTTGGGCTTAGGACACTACCCTGATAAACACCTGCAGTGATGTCCTGAAGCTCAGATGATTGACCTCCAACAACCACAGCCATCTTCCTTTGCGCTAGGTACGACTTCAACCAGCGGAGAGTTTTCCCCCTGATTCCCATTGACTCCAGTTTTTCTAGGGCTCCTTGATGTCAGACGCGGTCAAATGCTGCCTTGATGTCAAGGGCAGTCACTCTCATCTCACCTTTTGTGTTCAGCTCTTTTGTTCATTTTTGAACCAGGGCTGTAATGAAGTCAGAGCTGAGTGGCCCTGGCAGAAACCAAACTGAGCGTCACTAAGCAGGTTATTGCTAAGCAAGTGCCACTTGATAGTACTGTCACCGACACCTTCCATCACTTTACTGATGATCGAGAGTAGACTGATGGGGCCGTAATTGGCCAAGTTGGACATGTCCTGCTTTTTGTGGACAGGACACACCTGGGAAACTTTCCACATTGCCAGGTAGATGCCAGTGTTGTAGCTATACTGGAACAGTTTGGCTAGGAACACTGCAAGTTCTGGAGCAAAGGTTCATGACTATTGCCGGAATGTTGTCAGGGCCCATAGCCTTTGCAGTATCCAGTGCCTTCAGTCATTTCTTGATATCATGCAGAGTGAATTGAATTGGCTGAAGACTGGTATCTGTGATGCTGGGGACTTCAGGAGGAGGTCAAGATGGATCTCGGCACTTCTGGCTGAAGATTGTTGCAAATGCTTCAGCCTTATCTTGAGCACTGATGTGCTGGGCTCCCCCATCATTGAGGATGGGGATATTAGGCCTCTCAGTTGCAATGTCTGATCAGCACTGAGTCTTAAACTGGAAACAGTCATAGGCAAATCTCTAACCCCTCATCAATGCATTATTCAATAGGGAATATTTTAAAGAGATATACGTAGATATTTACTCAAAAATGTTACTAAAGAGCATCATACAAAATAGCATTTCTACTATAACTACCAGTGAGCGGGTAGAATCGTGCAGAATAGAAGGAGGTGGTTAAACCCAGCCTGCCTGTGCTGGCCTTTGGTAGATCTCGCCAACTAGTCCCATTCTCCTGCTTTTCCCCACAACCCTGTAAATGTTTTCCCCTCAAGTATTTACCCAATTCCCTTTTTGAACGTTACTATTGAATCTGCTTCCACCACCCTTTCAGGCAGCGCATTCCAGATCACAATAACTTGCTGTGTAAAAAAAAAAACAATGTTTCCTCATGTTCCCACTACTCCTTTTGCTAATCATCTTAAATCTATATCCTCTGGTTATCAACCTTCTGCCAGTGGAAACATTTTCTCCTACTTTATCAAACCTGTTCATAATTTTGAACACCTCTTTCAAATTTTCTGCTGTAAGGACAGCAACCCCAAACTTCTCCAGTCTCTCTGCATTACTGAAGTCCCTCATCCCTGGTACCATTCTAATAAGCCTCTTCTGCACCCTCTCTAAGGCCTTAACATCCTTCCTAAAGAGAATTGCCCAGAATTGAACACAGTACACCAGTTGAGGCCTAACAGTTTGTATTATAAAGGTTTAGTACAACTTCTTTGCTTTTATACCGTATGCCTCTACTAATGAAGCTGAGGATCCCATGTGATTTGTACATACAAATTGGGGGTTGGAAACCAGACGTGGGGTCTAGTTCTGGGTCCTGACCCTGCACGGTCTAATTTAGACACACCTATCACAATTTTCAAAGCTTCTGCCAATTAAAAGCCAGGGAGCAGGCTCACCATCTAATCAGGGATGGCAGGTGAGCTCCCAAAGCTGGAGGGCCAATGGGAGGCCCTCCAGAACTCTGTGATCAGCACCCCCACCAGCCGAGGTGGGAACTTCCAATGTGAGGATGCAGTCAGCGAGGGACAAGGGCAGGTAAGATTATTTTATTTTTCAACATGCCGCAGCTGCCTGTCCATGATCCAGGTGGCCATTGGGGTGCGGTTGGGGTCGGGGGGAGTGGGGGTCAGCGTCCATTGCTTGACCCATTGTGCCCTTCCTGCCCTGAGCCCACGACATTGGCCTGGATGGCCAATGTGGCTACCAACTGGAAACCACAGTCAGTGTGGTAACAGGGCCTTAATAGGCCCCTCAATCATAACTAATTAACTTAAATTGGTTATCTGCCGCTTGCCAGTGAGCAGCCGATCGCAACCCCACGGTGGGCTCCTTCAAAATGGCTTGGGATCAGGATCGTGGCGGGGAACTGGCACGGAGGCTGGCGGCACCAAATTGCAGGCCTGCCTGCTTCCAAACTGGCCCCTGACCTCTTTTAAAAATCGAGACCCAGGTTTCTTTCCCTGAACCTCCCCCTTAAAATTGTACCATTTAGTTTATATTGCCTCTTTTCATTCTTCTATCAAAATGTATAATTTCACACTTCTCCGCATTATATTAAATCCACCGTGTGTCTACCCATTTCAGCAGTCAGTCAATGTCCTCCTGAAGTCTGTAACTAGTCTCCTCACTGTTTACTACATTTCCAATTGTTGTCATCTGCAAACTTTTGGGAATTATGCCCTGTATACTCAAGTCCAGGTCATTAATATATATCAAAAAGAGCAGTGGTCCTCATACGAACCCCCGAGGAACACCACTGTATCTTTCCTGCCAGTCTGCAAAAACAACCATTGCGTACGCCTCTCTGCTTTCTGTTCCTTAACCAATTTCATATCCACACTGCCACAGTCCCTTTAATCCTGTGGGTTCTAGTTTTAACAAATCTATTATGTGGCACTTTGTCAAATGCCTTTTGAAAGTCCTTATTCACAACATGTTGGATTGACATTGCTAATAAGCTGACTTTGTCATTCAGGGAATGTTATTTGACATCCAGTTGACGTTACTATATTGCGCTAATTATGGAGAGCAAAAGGGCATTCAGCCAGCAGATCAATTCCATTTAATAGGCTTGCTGTCAGCACAGAGTGAGTCGCTGGTATTATTCTTGTTGCGCTCACCACGAGCTCAAAATTAAACCATCCACCCAAAAGTAAATAAGCAGGAGATCTTCCAAGTAGCTGTGTTTTGACAGTTGTTACAGACTATAGCAGTTAGACATGCACAACTTTTAGCTATAGTGTTTTTTTTTTATTATGTGTGTTTTACCACTTCAGTAATCAATGTAACTTTGAAGAGCTCATAGAGTCACAGCGCAGAAGGAAATCATTCAGCCCATTGTGTCTGTACCAGCTCTTTGAAAGAACTATCCACTTAGTCCCACTCCTCCGCTCTTTCTGTATAGCCCTGCAGATTGTTTCCTTTTCAGCTATATATCCAATTCCCTTTTGAAAGTTGCAGTTGAATCTGATTTCCACCACCCTTTCAGATAGCATTCCAGGCCATCATAACTCGCTGAGTTAAAAATAAATTCTCAATTCCCCACTGCTTCTTTTGCCAATATATCTAAAACCAATGTCTTCTAATCACTGACCCTCTTCCCAGTGGAAACAATTTCTCCCTATCTGCTTTACCAAAAGCCCTCATCATTTTGAACACCTCCATTAAATCTCCCCTTAACCTTCTCTGCTCTAAGGAGAGGAATGCCAGCTTCTCTAGTCTCTCCACACAACTGAAGTTGCCAGCTCCTTTCAGTTAGGGGAAAAAAGGTGTCCAGTGACAGGAAACTAAAGAGGGAACCAAAACAATGACTAAAAATGGAAGCGAAATAAGATGTTGACTGATCGGAGTGATCATTTTGATAGTGAACTGTGCAACATTGACTCAAAGTTCTACGAGTTCACAAAGCTGAAGAAGTTGCTAGATTAGAATGATAAATGTGACACCCTTATTCAAGGAAGGGTGCAAGGACAGTCCTAGCTACAACAGGCTGGTCGGTTTATCATCAGTAGTGGGTAAGGTTTTAGAAACAAAAATCAGGGGGAAAAAAATCAACGGACATTTGGAGAGGTTTAAGTTAAATAGGGAGAGCCAGCATGGATTTGCAAAAGGCAGATCATGCTTGACTAATCTAATTTCTTTTTTTGATGAAGTAACAGAGAAGGTTGATGAGGGGAATTCAATGGATGTTGTCTATATGGATTTTAAGAAAGCCCTTTGACAAAGTACTGCATAAAAGCTTGGCTACCAAAATGAAGGCTCATTGAATAGGAGGGTCATTGTCAGCTTGGATAAAAAATGGCTTAAGGTCTGAAAGCAGCAAATCGCGGTAAATGGTTGTTTTTCAGACTGAAGGATGGTAGACAGTGGTGTTCCTCAAGGTTCAGTGCGAGGACCACTGCTTTTTTCGATATACATATATGACTTGGATATTGAAATACAGAGTAAAATTTCAAAATTTGCTGATAATACCAAACTTGGAGGTGTGGTAGACATTGAGGATGATACCAATCAACTGCAACAGGACATAGATAGGCTAGCAGAATGGGCAGACACGTGTCAGATGGAATTTAATACAGGTGTGAGGTGATGCATTTTGGCAAAATGAATAGGAAAAGGTAATATAGACTTAATGGAGCAGTTCTAAAGAGTGTACAGGGACAGAGGGACCTGGGGGGGTTCATGTGCCTAGATCTTTAAAGGTGTCAGGACATATTGAGAGAGTGGTTAGCAAAGCATATGGGATCTTGGGCTTCATAAATAGAGGTATTGAGTACAAAAGCAGGGAGGTTATTCTGAACCTTTATATAGTTCTGGTTAGGCTACAATTAGTGTATTGTGTCCAGTTCTGGTCACCACACTTTAGGAAGGATGTGAGGGTCCTTGTGAACAGGCAGAGGAGATTTACCAGAATGGTTCCAGGGATGAGCGATTTTAGTTACAAGGTTAGGTTGGAGAAATTGGGGTTGTTCTCTTTGGAGTAAAGGAGATTAATGGGAGATTTGATAGAGGTGTACAATATTATGACAGGTTCAGATAAGGTAGACAAAGAAAGATTGTTCCCTTTAGCTGATGATACAAGGACTAGGGGAGGCAGATTTAAGGTTTTGGGCAAGAGATGCAGGAGGGGTGTGAGGAAGAACTTTTTTACACAGCGAGTGGTAATGACCTGGAACTCGCTGCCTACGAGGGTGGTGGAAGTGGAGATGATGACTGATTTCAAAAGGAAATTGGATGGGCTCTTGAGGGAAATAAACTTGCAAGAGTACAGGGATCGAGCGGGGGAATAGGACTGATTGGATTGCTGTGCGAAGAACCGGCATGGACTCAATGGGCTGACTGGCCTCCTACTGATTCGTTATGATTCTACGGCTGGAATTTTACATTGGACGGGAGGCCCCGCCCACCAGCCAAAAAGTCGGAGGCAAGCCTGCCTCTGCTGCACCTGGGAGACATGCTATGATTTTACGAGGCGCAGGCCCTTAATGGGTCTCGGGCAAGCCTTTCACCTCCAAGAGTTGCCGGCCAAGCAGCGGGCTGGCAGTTCTCAGCCCAAGTAGTGCCACCACGAGCCAGGGAGAGGAGTAAGAGGGACGCTGGCCCCAGGGAAAAGGGAGATTTGTGGATCCTCACTGGGGATAATCAGCTGGGCCCCGGTGGGGCAAGAGGGATTAGTTGTGGTTTTGGGGGTGGGGGTAGGAAGAATGTAGTTCAGTGGGGGGTTTGGTTGGTGGGGGGCCCTCGATGGGGTACTGCGTGCCTGATCAGGAGGGCCCACCCCCCACCCCCCAGCCCGCAAGGGGGCTGCCAGGTTTTACTGAGCAGCCTCCTGGGTGGCCTGAGCCGCCTATATTACCAGCGGTGGTGGGAGCAGGCCCTTAAGTGGCAGTTAATTGGCCACTTAAGGACCATAATTGGCCTGTGGTAGGCGGGCAGTTTCTTGCTACTGCCGCCACTCAGAAAATTGCAGCGGGGCTGGGAAGGCATCAGGAACAGCACTCCCTGCTTCCTACTCAATTTTATCCCCCCCTCCACCCCGCCTCCAGCCCACTCCTGTGGAGGGGAGGGGCCTAAAATTCCAGCCTCTGAATCATAGGAAGATGGGAACAGGAGTAGGCTATTCAGTCCTTGGGTCTGCTCTGCCATTCAATTAGATCATGGAAAACTCCATTTCTGTCTTTGCTCCATATTACCTGATGCCCTTACCCAGTCAAAACCAAAGCTCCAATTGTCCCAGCATCCACAGCCTTCTGGGGAAGACAGTTCTTGATTTCCATTAACTTTTAGAGAGAATTTTATGTTCTCCCCCACGGCGGGTTTGGAGGCAGGGAGAGTGTGTAAAATGGTGGGAGAGGGGATTCTTCCCACCGCGCCATCAATTGAGGCCCTTGACTGGGCAATTAATGGCCAATTAAGGGCCTCATCCCACCACCGCTGCAATTAGCCGAGCGGTGGGCGACCCTGTCACCACATGGGATGCATGGCAGGAAAAACCGTGTGGGCTGCTTGCTGACTCTGGAGGGGGATGGTTCCCTTGTTTAAAAAACACTTAGTGCCTGAACAAGGGATCCATCATTGGGAAAGGGGGGCCCGCTGAGAGCCAACCTCCTTGCCTTAGCTGCTGATCCCCCCTAGCCCGCGAGACCCCTTCTGGCCTGACCCACCTGTGGCCTTGGTCCAGCATGACTCCTGGGCCTTGGGTCGGTGCTCCACCAGCAGCAGCTATCACCTCCACTCAGTTACAGAGCTGCTGGCCAATCAGTGGCCAGCAGCTCTCAGAGGGCGGGACCTCCATCACCATGGTCCTTGATCCCATGGAAGACCCACGGCTGTCGCATTAAGTGATGAATTGGCATTTGATTTGGCGGTCTTTCAACACACCATTAACATATTGTTTGCCTTTGCTCCATGACCTTCTGGTCGGTTATTCTCTGTGACCTTGTCCTATGTTATCTCTTACCTACCCCCACTTTATTCTTGCTTAAAACCTTTCACTTTTCTAATATCTGCGAGTTCTGATGAAGGGTCACTAACCTGAAACGTTAACTCTGCTTCTCTCTCCACAGATGCTGCCAGACCTGCTGAGTATTTCCAGCATTTCTTGTTTTTATTTCAGATTTCCAGCATCCGCAGTATTTTGCTTTTATTTTACTGATAATCGAAGTGTTTTCTGTGCTGAAACTCCAATTTCAACGAAGCAACTTTGAATGAAGAAAAAATGTTTGAGTACCTGTGCATGTCTGTGTCTGCGCATGTGTGTGTGTACCTGTGCGTGCCTGTGTCTATGTGTTTAACATGTATGAATTGATCTGCTGTCCATTGCATATAAGGAGTAAAGACCGAGTATCTTATTTAGGTGAAGCAAGGTTAGCGAGTGAAAGATACGTGAACCTGACAATGCAGATGTAATTCAGTCCCCATTTTAAAGTCATCTGCATTTTAGACTAATTTTTGTATAATTTAATTTCGCTTTGCTATTTATTTAAAAAATAGCAAAGCAAACAGTTTGAGAGATGGAGCAGAGTTGATTGGAGAATCAAAGATTTACAGCACTGAGACACCACTGCTGGGAGGACGGAATTACTGTCACACCTTTTCACAACCTCCGCGTGCCCCAAAAGCACTTTACAGCTACTTAAATATATGTAAAGTTTGGTCACATTGTAAAGTAAGAATTGCATTAAGTGTGATGTGTGCCAAGCAATGATAAAAATGATCATGGGAAACCAGTGAGAAGAGTAGGGCTAACTAAAGGTGAAATGCCTATCGGAAACACTGTGTCAACCAATTAGTTGGAGGCAGGACAGGAAGTATAGGAAATAAAGCCTGTTTACTGAGCAAATAAAGTCTGTTTAAAAAGCGTCTCTATGAACTATAGCAAACAAAACTCTTGCCAGAACTACAGTTTTATTTCACCAGAAAAATGCAGTGAGTTGAGAAGTTACATAATACAAATTTCTGTGCTTAAAATCAATTCCAATGGGGGAATTGCTCAATATTCTCCATTCTGGCCGAGTCACTATGTGCAGCCTACTAAAGATGCTTTCAGAATGTGACTGAAGCATTGGTGCAAAGAGATTTCACTTCACACCAACATTGCAGTTAACATGTAAAAAGCCAGAATCTAGAGGCAGGGTCTAACCTGACACCAGAGCAAAGCAAAGTGAGCCTTTGTGAAGGAAATAGTCTCTGCTTTGCTTCAAAGTCAATTTGGGCCTTCAAACCCAGCTTGCAGTCCACAAGTTTAGCATTGGTATGAAGCCAAAGCACCTACACTTGTAGTAGAGATGTGCAGTCAGTGCTGATCACAACAGGCATAAAATACTCTGTGTGTGTGTGTGTGTGTGTGTGTGTCTGTGTGTTTCTCACAGGTGTTTTTAAAAAGATGAAGAACTTTAATTTATATAGTGCCTTTCACGACCTCAGAACATCCCAAAGGACTTTACACTAATTAAGTACTTTTGAAGTGTTGTCACTATTGTAATGTAGAAAACACTACAACAATACTTACAAAGTAATTCCTTTATAATATCGCTTGAATCTTTTTCAGACAACTAACTACAATGGGAAGAGCTGTTTATTACTCCCTGTTAAAACATATGAGGTGTCTTTACCCTCGCCGTCCCCACCACCCCCAACTCTCTTTAGAAGTACCTGTGGCTAACATAATTTTCACAGTTTTATCATGGAGCTTTGCTTAAGTTTCCGATTGCTGGACCTACTGTAAGTGAAATTAGGACATCATTTTAAATGAATAGAGTTTAAAGAAGATAGAACCATAGAAAAATTATGGCACAGAAGGAGGCCATTCAGTCCGTAGTGTCCGTGCTGGCCGAATAAAACCCTAGCTGCCCAATGTAATCCCACCTTCCAGCACCCGGTACATAGCCTCGCAGGTTACAGCACTTCAGGTGCATGTCCAGGTACCTTTTAGATAGGGTTTGAAATGTAAGGGAATCTGATCCATTCTGCAATTCATCATAACTAGTGGCCTTGCCCAACTGTCTGTGGGCACAGATGCAGGCAGCTGTTGTCTTAAGGCCACAGTCTTCATGGGAAGAAAGAAATTACATTTTAATATGTTGTGGCTTCATAGTGACATCAAAATTGCCCAACAGAGACAACATTTCACATTTGGTACCAGGTCCAATGTCAAGGAGACACGGTCCTCATATGAGATTCAGAAAGATAATTATTGCACTATTCGTCTTCAGCTTGAGATCCCTTATTCCAGAATAGAGACGTCACTCAACCCTTACCAGTGATACTTTACTTTTGTGATGTAACTGTGATCTTATTGGATAATCCCATAATCTGCTCATTGCTATTCAAATCACTCTTTGAAGTTTTTTCGAGCTGAACTCTTGGACCAGTTGAATGAAGACTGTGATTTGTTGACTTGTAGAGCTTTCATGAGCAACTCTTGTATCAGACTCCTGTAGTTAACATGGGCCTCCTTCTCAAAGTTCTTAATCGCCTTAAGGACTTGAAGACTGTTTATTTTAACTCCCTGACATTGCTGAATTGCCAGCCTCAAACACTCCAGGGGTTGAATGCCATCCTCCTTTTGGACCCACACCCCAACCCACAGGAATGGAAAATGAGAGCGCATTCTGGGGAATGCTACTGATCAGCTAAAGGTAGCTGGTTTTGCACAGCTTCCTCAATAGCTGTCTATTGGGATGCCTGGCTGCATATAGTTTCACTGCCTGGGGGAGAGAAACCAGCAAGAAAAAAAATTGAATGAAATTAAAGGTCAACAACTGTGTATTTTTTTTAAATTGTAAAAAAAAAAATTGGGCTTGTTTGTTACTAAGATTGACACCATCCAGTCAGCTTCTCTGCCATTCACTCTGTTCCCCTAGCCCACCAGGCCAAACTTCCTTAAAGATACCCCTGCGCTAGCCCTTAACTCACATCTTTCTCTAGTTTCTCTCTTTGTAGAGGGCGTGAGAGGAGATAGCTCATCTTGTCCATGTGACCCACCTCCTGTTCCCTCAAACCCATTCCCACTAAACTGCTGCCCTCCAGACTTCCCTTCCTGGGGGTTCCCATGTTAGCTGATGTTAACAGTTTTCTCTCTTCAGGTACTGTCCCTTTTTCCTTCAAATCTGCCATCATCATCCCTCTCCTCAAAAAACAACCCTTGACCCCACCATCCTTGCAAATGACCACCCGATCTCCAACCTCATCATCTCCAAAGTCCTTGATTATGTGGTTGTCTCCCAAATCTATGCTCATCTTTTCTCAAACACCATGTTTGAATCCCGCCCAACCAGATCTCCATTCCTCCCACAGTACCAAAACAGTTGTTATCAAAGTCGCAAATGACATCCTATGTGACTGTGACAAAGGTAAACTATCCTCGTCTTTCTCAATCTGTCTGCAACCTTTGCACAGTTGACCATACTACCCTCCTTCAACACCTCTTCAGCATTGTCCAGCTGGATGGGACTGCTCTCACCTGGTTCCATTCTTATCTGTATAATCATAGCTTGTAGTGGCTTCTGTTCCTGCTCCCGCACTGTTACCTCTGGTGTCCCCCAGGGATCTATCCTTGGCCCCCTCCTATTTCTCAACTACATGCTGCCCCTTGTTGACATCATCTGAAAACACTGTCAGTTTTCACATGTATGCCCAGCTCTACTTCACCACCACCTCTCTCGAATCCTCCATTGTCTCTAAATTATCAGACTGCTTGTCCAGCATCCAATACTGGATGAGCTGAAATTTCCTCCAATTAAATATTGGGAAGATGGAAACTATTGGGTTTTGGTCCCCGCTCTCTTGCCACCGACTCCATTTCTCTACTTGGCAACTGTCTCAGTATCAAGCAAACTGTTTGCAACCTTGGTGTCATATTTGACCCTGAGATAAGCTCTGACCTCATATCTGCACCATCACAAAGAACGCCTATTTCCACCTCCATAGCACTGCCCATCTCCACCCCTGTCTCAACTTATCTGCTGCTGAAAGGCTCATCCCTTCCTTTGTTACCTCCAGATTTGACCATTTCAACACTCTCCTGACCAGCCTTTCACATTCTACCCTCCGTAACCTTGAGGTCATCGAAAACTCTGCTGTCTGTGTCCTTACTCATACCAAATCCCATTCACCCATCACCCCTGTGCTCACTGACCTGCATTGGCTCCTAGTTAAGCAGATTTTAAATTTCTCACCCTTGTTTTCAAATCCCTCCATTACTCGACCCCTCCCTATCTCTGTAATCTCCTTCAATCCTACAGCCCTCTGATATCTGCGTTCCTCAAATTCTGCCCTCTGGAGCATCCCCGATTTTAATTGCTCTGTCATTGGTGGCTGTGTGTTTCAGCTGTCTCAGCCCTAAGCTCTGGATTTCCCTCCCTAAACCTCTTCACCACTCTATCTCTCTTTCATCCTTTAAGACACTCCTTAAAACTTACCTCTTTCGTCAAGTTTATGGTCATCTGCACTGATATCTCCTTAAGCAACTCGGTGCCACATTTTGCTTTATTATGCTCCTGTGAAGTGCCTTGGGATGTTTAATTACATTAAAGGCACTATATAAATACAAGTTGTTTTTGTTGTTGCTCTTGATCTGAGTCACATTAGTTGTGTTGGATTTAATTACAAGTTGTGTCAGATACTCCTTGTTTTACAGTACCTGATGCGTTTTGACCCTTTTTGTTTGTACTCTGTAGGTCGGCACAGCCAGGTATATGGCGCCTGAGGTATTAGAGTCACGAATTAACTTGGAGGACATTGAGGCGTTTAAACAGACCGATGTATATTCGATGGCACTCGTTCTGTGGGAGATAGCATCGCGTTGTACGGCTGTTGGCGGTAAGTGGCATCAAAGTTTTATGTTTTAAAACGACAACAGGCTGTCTTTTATAATGTTGTTTAACCATATTTAGTCCTGTTGATGTTCAATATCTGGATATTTCAACAGGAAGGAGGGGATTGAGGAACTGAAAAAAAAATTATCATAGGTGTCAACCATTGCTCAGTTGGTAGACATTAAACCGCCCCGCCTGCCCCTCAGGTGGATATTAAAGCTCCCACGGCACTATTTCAAAAATGTGCAGGGGGTTTCTATCCAATATTTATAAATCAACCTAAAAAGAATAGTATGGTACAAAAGGGGGCCATTTGGCCTATTGAGTCTGTACTAGCTGTTTTGAATAACAATCCAGTTAGTCCCACTCCCCAGCTCTTTCCCTCTATCCCTGCAGTTTTTTTTTCTCCTTCAAGAATACAATACTGAGCAAACTATTTACAGAACCTTTGTCTAGGGTTTCTAGTCACATGAGTACATCCTGGTACTTAGCTCATTAGCATACTGAGTTCCTAAAGGGACATCACGCTTAAAGTGATCACACAACAAATCCTGCACTGCACTTGGTCTGGGAGTCCATGATATTGGCACCATGGCTGGAATTTTACACCCCCACCCCCGCTCCCCCCCCCCCTGCAGGAGCAGGCTGGTGGCAGTGGGGGGGGTCATAAAATTGAGTAGGAGGCGGGGGGGGGTGGGGGGGTGCCGTTCCGGATGCCTTCTTACCCCCCCGCTGCAATTTTATGAGGGGCAGCGGCAGCGACTAACAGCCTGCCTGCCACAGGCCAATCAACGCCCTTAAATGGCCAATTAACTGCTACTTAAGGGCCTCGCCCAGTCACCGCTGGTAAAATACCAATGGCAGGCGGGCAGCTGAGGCCCTCCAGAAGGGCACCAAGTAAAATCTGGTGCCCTCCTTGCAGGCTCCAACCCCCTTGCCTCGCTGGGGCCCGGCCAATTGTCCCCGGTGAGGCCCCAGACATTTGCCTTGTTTCTGGGGCCGGCGTCCCTCTTGCTGCTGAACCTGGGTGCAGTCCCTGCAGCGGCCACTGTTCCCAGTGAAGCTGCTGGGACTGAGAGCTACTGGCTCGCTAATTGGCCGGCAGCTTGTGGAGGTGGGACTTCCTGCCTCAGAGGGGCAGAAGTCCCAGCTGAGGCCAATTAAGGGCCTGGGGAGCGTAAATTCCTGGCGTGGCTCCCCAGGCCAGCAGAGGCGGGCTCACCACCCGACGTTTTGGCTGGTGTGCAGGGCCTCCCACCCAATGGAAAATTCTGGCCCGTGTGTCTGAAATAGAATGTGTTCCAATCTGCAGAACTAACATCGTTAATCATAATGAGCACAAGATTCATGCAACAAAAGTCAATCCATTTTCTCCCCTTATAGATCCATAGACAACTCCTTATGATTATTTTAAGCCTCCTTGTTCAGTGTCTCATCAGAATAGTACAGACAGGAACTGGAACTCATTGTTGGAGGAGATTTGCCATTCTGTGGCAAAGGGTTAAATTTCCCTTTACAATACTCACTTATAGAAAGGTGCACCAAGGGAATTCAACACACTGGCAGAAAGCCAGGACAGTGCAGGAATTATTTGTAATAGAAATAGAAAATGCTGGAAATACTTAGCAGGTCAGGGAGCATCAATGGAGAGAGAAACAGAGTTAATGGCCTGAATTTTACTGGCCCCCGGGTGGCAGGAACGAAGGCAGAGACTCCGGTAAAATTGCGGGGAGGCTCCCGGCGCTGGGGCATTTTACCACGGACGGGATGCGGATTGGCTGGCTGCTCCAAGGCAGCCAAATAGCATAATTCAAGGCCCATTTGGGGACCATTTTATGGGGCCGCCAACATTTTACTAACCACGGGGTGACCACTGCATGGGGAGGCTGCCAGCTAAATGAAGGTGGCCACCCTGCAGCAGCGTCGAGGGCCATTGGAGGTAGAGGCTCATTGACCCAAAGAGGGGGACAAAGGGATGGATGGCAGCCCCCACAGTCCCCACGATCTCCCCATAGGGGTTTCCCCTCCAACCGTTGACCCCTCTACATTTTTTTTTTAACTTGCCTGGCCCTGTTCCCGATGTCTTCTGCATGCCTCAGCAATGACTGCCTCCCGGGTGGTGCTGCTGAGGCTTCAGAGCTGCCTCCCTCTGATTGGGCTGGCAGCATCAGGAGCCCACCCACCTTCCTTAATTGGTAATTTGCCTTTTTGAACCACTGCCCTACAGATGGCTGCCACAATGTTGTTAGTTTGGGAGTTTATGGATTTTGACCTTGCGACCATCAAGGAATGGCAGGTATGTCCTAAGTTGGTATGTTGTGTGACCTGAATGAGAACTTGGAGAAGATGGTGTTTCCAAGTGCCTCCTATCCTTGTTCTTCTGGATGGTGGAGGTTGCAGGTTGGGCAGGTGCTGTCAAGAAAGTGATATAAATATAGGTATTATTAACAACTGATCACCATAACAGCTGAAGCATATTCACCAAAAGACAGTTATGAAAGACGTTGTCATTGTCACCCAGGATGTATTCTGCAGTTTTACAAAAAAAAAGCAAGAAAATGCTAGAAATACTCAGTCGGTCAGGCAGCATCTGTGGAATCCCATTACCATCCCCTTGTGCCTTGCACCATCAAGCTTTTTGTCATTTAATCACTCCTTCCTACCTTCCACCCGATCACAGACCTTCCCTTTTGTTCTTTCCTCCCCTCCCCCACCACTTTCCCTGCCTCTGGTACATTTCTAATTTTTTCCAGTTCTGATGAAATGTCAACTTTGTTTCTCTCTCCACAGATCCTGCCTTACCTGCTGAGTGTGTACACCACTTTCTGTTTATATTTCAGCTTTCCAGCATCCTCATATTTTTCTTTTGTACTACTGTATTCTGTAGTTGTCCAACCTATCTACATGTGTTACCTTATATTGGTTAAAAATATTAGGGGGAATTTTATTCTCTTCCCTGCAGCAGGTTTGGAGGCAGGGAGAGCATAAAATTGGGTGAGATGGTGGCGGAGGCGGGGGGAGGTGGGCTGATGGGGACGGTTTCCCGCCACCAACCCGCCTCTGCCAAAATTTAGTCCGGTGGCGTAGTGGTAATGTCACTGAACTAGTAATCGAGAGGCCCAGGCTAATGCCCTGCGGACAAGGACTCAAATCCCACCGTGGCAGCTGGTGGAATTTAAATTCAATTAATTAATAAATTCAATTAGTTCATAAAAATCTGGAATTGAAAGCTGGTCTCAGTTTCATGGCACCATTACTATCATCGATTGTCATAAAAAAACTCATCTGGTTCACTAAAGTCCTTTAGGGAAGGAAATCTGCAGTCCTTACCTGGTCTGGCCTACATGTGACTCCAGATCCACAGCAATGTGCTTGACTCTTAATGGCCCTCTGAAATGGCCCAGCAAGCCACTCAGTTGTCAAGGGCAATTAGGGATGGGCAGCAAATAAATGTTGGCCCTGCCAGCGACGCCCACATCTCATGAAAGAGCAAAAAAAGGAAACTATTTTTGAATCGGGGACAGGGATTCAACACAATTCATTTAAGCAAAATAATAGTAATGAAGAAAATAATGGCTCTAACAAGTGACAAATTTCCAGGACCAGATGGTTTCCATCCCAGCATTTTAAAGGATGGAGGTGAGGACATTGCAGATGTCTGAACTGTAATCTTCCAAAGTTCTCTTGAATTGGGAAAATTGCACATGTCACTCCGCTATTTATGAAAGCAGACAGAGGGAATTCAGAGAATTATAGACCAATTAGCCAAACACCCGCTGTTGGGAAATTGCTAGAGTTTATAATAGGGTGACTGAACAGCTTAAAAATTATCAGCTGTTCAGAGAGAAACTGCGTGGACTTGTAAATGGCAGGTCATGCCTGACAAAGCTGGTTGAATTTTTTGAAGAGGTGACTAAAGTAGTGGACGGAGGAATGTCTATGGATGTTATTTATATTTTTTTATTTTATTTAGAGATACAGCACTGAAACAGGCCCTTCGGCCCACCGAGTCTGTGCCGACCATCAACCACCCATTTATACTAATCCTACATTAATCCCATATTCCTACCACATCCCCACCTTGCCTCAATTCCCCTACCACCTACCTATACTAGGGGCAATTGATAATGGCCAATTTACCTATCAACCTGCAAGTCTTTGGCTGTGGGAGGAAACCGGAGCACCCGGAGGAAACCCACGTGGTCACAGGGAGAACTTGCAAACTTCACACAGGCAGTACCCAGAATCAAACCTGGGTCGCTGGAGCTGTGAGGCTGCGATGCTAACCACCGCGCCACTGTGCCAGAAAGACTTCCAGAAAGCATTTGATAAAGTCCTTCGTAAGAGACTGTTAGCTAAAGCTGAAGCTCATGGAATTGAAGGCAAATTATTGATCTAGATAGGAAATTGGCTAAGTGGCAGGAGATAGAGTTGGGATATTGAGCAGGTACTCTAATTGGTAGATGTGACCAGTGGTTACCCACAAAGATCTGTGTGGTGTCTCAATCATTCACCGTATTTATTAATGACTCCGATGATGGGACAAAATGCCACATATCTGAATTTGTTGATGACACTAAGATAGGTGGCATGTAAAAGCAAATGGGCAAAACTGTGGCAGATGGATTTCAACATAGGCAAATGTGAGGTCATCCACCTTGGATCTAAAAAGGATAGAACAGGGTACTTTCTAAATGATGAAAAGCTAGAAACAGTGGAGGTCCAAAGAGTCTTGGGGGTCCAGGTACATCGATCATTAAATGTCAGGAACAGAAGATTATCAAAAAGTCTAATGAAATGCTAGTCTTTATATCTAGAGGAATAGAGTACAAGGGGGTAGAAGTCATGCTTCATTTTGAGTACAATGAGCAGTTCTGGGCACCACACCTTAGGAAAGATATATTGGCCTTGGAGCAAGTGCAGTGTAGATTTACTAGAATGATAATACCTGGACTCCAAGAGTTAAGCTACGAGGAAAGATTAAACAAACTAGGGTTGTATTCCCTGGAATTTAGAAGGTTAAAACATAGACATAGAACATAGAACAGTACAGCACAGTACAGGCCCTTCGGCCCACGATGATGTGCCGAACCTTTAACCTGCTCTAAGATCAAACTAACTACCTACCCTTCATTCTACTATCATCCATGTACCTATCCAAGAGTCGCTTAAATGCCCCTAATGTATCTGCTTCTACTACCACCGCTGGCAGCGCATTCCACGCACCCACCACTCTCTGTGTAAAGAACCTACCTCTGACATCTCCCCGAAACCTTCCTCCAATCACCTTAAAATTATGCCCCCTGGTGATAGCACTTTCCACCCTGGGAAAAAGTCTCTGACTATCCACTCTATCTATGCCTCTCATCATCTTGTACCCCTCTATCAAGTCACCTCTCATCCTTCTTCGCTCCAATGAGAAAAGCCCTAGCTCCCTCAATCTTTCTTCGTAGGACATGCCCTCCAGTCCAGGCAGCATCCTGGTAAATCTCCTCTGCACCCTCTCTAAAGCTTCCACATCCTTCCTATAATGAGGCGACCAGAACTGAACACAATATTCCAAGTGTGGTCGAACCAGGGCCTTATAGAGCTGCAGCATAACCTCGCGGCTCTTAAACTCAATCCCCCTGTTAATGAAAGCCAACACACCATACGCCTCCTTAACAACCCTATCAACTTGGGTGGCAACTTTGAGCGATCTATGGACATGGACCCCAAGATCCCTCTGTTCCTCCACACTACCAAGAATCCTGTCTTTAAGCCTGTATTCCGCATTCAAATTCGACCTTCCAACATGAATCACTTCACACTTTTCCAGGTTGAACTCCATCTGCCACTTCTCAGCCCAGCTCTGCATCCTGTCAATGTCCCGTTGCAACCTACAACAGCCTTCCACACTATCCACAGCTCCAGCAACCTTCGTGTCATCGGCAAACTTGCTAACCCAGCCTTCCACTTCCTCATCCAAGTCATTTATAAAAATCACAAAGAGCAGAGGTCCCAGAACAGATCCTTGTGGAACACCACTGATCACCGAGCTCCATGCTGAATACTTTCCATCTACTACCACCCTCTGACTTCTATGGGCCAGCCAATTCTGTATCCAAACAGCCAACTTTCCCGGAATCCCATGCCTCCTTACTTTCTGAATGAGCCTACCATGGGGAACCTTATCAAACGCCTTGCTAAAATCCATATACACCACATCCACTGCTCTTCCTTCATCAATGTGTTTTGTCACATCTTCAAAGAATTCAATGAGGCATGACCTGCCCCTCACAAAGCCATGCTGACTGTCTCTAATCAAACCATGCTTTTCCAAATAATCATAAATCCTGTCTCTCAGAATCCTCTCCAATAATTTTCCCACTACCGACGTAAGACTGACTGGTCTATAATTCCCAGGGTTATCCCTATTCCCTTTCTTGAACAAGGGAACAACATTTGCCACCCTCCAATCATCCGGTACTACTCCAGTGGACAGTGAAGACGCAAAGATCATCGCCAAAGGCACAGCAATCTCTACCCTCGCTTCCCTTAATATCCTTGGGGATATCCCGTCTGGCCCCGGGGACTTATCTGTCCTCATATCATTCAAAATTTCCAGCACATCCTCCCTCTTAACCTCAACCTGTTCGAGCATATCAGCCTGTTCCACGCTGTCCTCACAAACGACCAGGTCCCTCTCACTAGTGAATACTGAAGCAAAGTATTCATTTAGGACCTCCCCTACCTCCTCCGACTCCAGGCACAAGTTCCCTCCACTATCCCTGATCGGCCCTACCCTCTCTCTGGCCATCCTCTTGTTCCTCACGTAAGTGTAGAACGCCTTGGGATTTTCCTTAATCCTACCCGCCAAGACTTTTTCATGTCCCCTTCTAGCTCTCCTAAGTCTATTCTTCAGTTCCTTCCTGGCTACCTTGTAACCCTCTAGAGCCCTGTCTGATCCTTGCTTCCTCAACCTTAAGTAAGCTTCCTTCTTCCTCTTGACTAGCTGTTCCACATCTCTTGTCATCCAAGGTTCCTTCACCCTACCATCCCTTCCCTGCCTCATCGGGACAAACCTATCCAGCAGTCGCAGCAAGTGCTCCCTAAACAACCTCCACATTTCTGTCGTGCATTTCCCTGAGAACATCTGTTCCCAATTTATGCTCCCCAGTTCCTGCCTAATAGCATTGTAATTCCCCCTCCCCCAATTAAATATTTTCTCATCCCGTCTGCTCCTGTCCCTCTCCATGACTATCGTAAAGGTCAGGGAGTTGTGATCACTATCACCGAAATGCTCTCCCACCGAGAGATCTGCCACCTGACCTGGTTCGTTGCCAAGCACCAAGTCCAACATAGTCTCCCCTCTAGTCGGCCTATCTACATATTGAGTCAGGAAACCTTCCTGGACACACCTGACAAAAACTGCTCCATCCAAACTATTTGCACTAAGGAGGTTCCAATCAATATTAGGGAAATTGAAGTCACCCATGACAACAACCCTGTTACTTCTGCACCTTTCCAAAATCTGCTTCCCAATCTGTTCCTCCATGCCTCTGTTGCTATTGGGGGGTCTATAGAAAACTCCCAACAAAGTGACTGCTCCTTTCCTGTTTCTGACTTCCACCCATAATGACTCAGTAGACAAACCCTCCTCGACGACCTCCCTTTCTGCAGCTGTGATACTATCCCTGATTAACAATGCCACTCCCCCACCTCTTTTACCTCCCTCCCTATTCCTTTTGAAACATCTAAACCCCGGAACATCCAACATCCATTCCTGCCCCTGTGATATCCACGTCTCCGTAATGGCCACAACATCGTAGCTCCAAGTACTGATCCATGCTCCAAGTTCATCACCCTTATTCCTGACATTTCTTGTGTTAAAATTCCTGACACTTCTTGCGTTAAGGGGTAATTTGATTTGAAGTTTTCAAGATATTAACGGGAATAGATAGGATAGATTGGGAGAAACTATTTCTGCTGGTTGGGAAGTCTAGGACTAGGGAGCATTGTCTAAAAATTAGAGCCAGACCTTTTAGGAGTGAAATTTGGAAACACTTCTACACACCAAGGCTGGTAGAAGTTTGGAACTCTCCTCTGTAAATGGCACTTGATTCCAGAACAATAGTTAATTTTAAATTTGTGATCGATAGATTTTTGTTAACCAGATGTATTAAGGGATGTGGGGCAGAGCAGCGGTGACTCATTAAATGAGGCAACAGCCTCGAGGGGCTAACTGACCTACTCCTGTTCCTATGATCCTGCAGGAGGTTACAGAATTAGGGAGGAGCAAGCCCATGGGAGAGATTTGAACAAGGATGAGAATTTTTAAATCGAGGCATTACCAGACCAGGAGCCAATGTAGTTCACCGTATGCAAGCAAAGTAATAGGATCTTGTAACATAAGTATAGCTGTGAGTTGTGGATTTGCAGCACTTAAAGCTACGTGGCCAATTATTCTGTGACACGTCATTCCTTGTTTCATTGCCAACTCTGCCCTATTAATTTTGGCACCAAAGCCAGCAGCTTGTTTAAAAAAATAACACAACAGTGCATGCCAAAAGCATTTATCAAAGAATTAAATTGCCTCATGCTCAAAAGAATCAGTATCTGAAAAACACAAAGAACCAAAAGAAAGCGATCATAGAGACTTAAGTTTCCACACGTTTCGGTTCACATTCATTTGTAACTGGAGATCAGATGATGTTAGCAAGACTGGAGCAGGGAGAAAAACCACAGCAGGAAAGGAAGTTTACTTGTCCCAATGCCAGAATTACAGGAAGTGACAATTTTTGTGATTTTTTTTGTTGTTGTTGCTGGAGAGAGATAGCCCCTTGGAGTGTAGCAACCCAGGCCAGTAATGGCACCACCTGCCCTCAGTGACTCCCCCCCCCCTCACCTCCGAACTCCCCACTCGCCGGGGCCTACCTGTCTGGCTCTGGCATTCCCAGACCACATTTACCTGTCTTTGAGGGCGCAAGGCCATCAATGCGCCCTCATTCTGCAGGTGCAGCCCCAGCAATGCCCACCACTAGCAATGGTACTACTAAGTTGGCCCCTCTTTTGGGGGTGGGCCGCCCTCCTTAATAGGGACAGCAGCCCCAGCGGTGGCCACTTTATTGGCCACCGGCAGGAATATGCCTCCCCGGGCCTCGCTGCCAGCCGTTTTCATCCCAGCGGTGGGAATTCTGCCGCCATCATAAAGTTCATCCCCCAGATTTAGTTTTCATAGCATTTAGCCTAGCTTTGCCTTTGCAACAGATCAGAATGTTCCATGTCTCCTTGAGGCCCTGGACATAAGCTTCACCTAAGCTACAGTATAATCCAATTGGAAGCGGAGCAATGTTGGAAAGTGAGCCCAGGCACATGTTTTGTTAGCTGATAACTATTCAGCAACCCAATTATAATGGAAATATTTGTTTTTAAACGGGAAACTGTTCACAGGCAGATTAAGTGAATAAAGGCTGCTTAACAGGAACGAATGGATTAAGGGAAGATTTTAACTCTCGGCAGGTGGGTGGATCCTGTTAAGAGGGTTCTAACATTCAATGTCGGAATAAAGAACAACCAAAACACACAGTACCAGGCAAAGCGCTTCTGTCCAGTCACAGCTGGACACTGAAGGGCACCACAGAACAAATGGCCTCAGTCCTCGCTCTCTGAAATGTCAATAGCTCAATTTACAAGAAAGTGCCAACTTAAGACCAATTCAATGTTGACATTTGTTTTTCAGATGGTTTGCATGAATTAGAAGCCTTCTTTCTGAATTTCATGGCACAACAGCAGGTTTCTTTGGTTTAATAGGCGCTGTTTTTGAAAAGTTAGGTAATGCTAGTCAACACTATGGTACATCGAATTACATGGAGGGGATTTTATACAGATGAGGGGGTTTCGGCTACCGGCTGAAGAGCCAGCAAGAGCTCCGTGTTGTCTCCTTTGGGGAAGCCCCTCTGCATTACATGCCAATTAGGCACTTAAGTGGACAGCAGCAGGCCTTCCCTGGGATTAAGGACCCCAATGACGGAAGTCCCGCCTGCTGAGAGCTGCCAGTCAATCAGAGGTCGGCAGCTCTTTTACTGAGCGGCCCCACTGGAGGCCTAGGGTCATCGAGTGATCCAGGCCACAGGTGAGTCATAGTGGGAGGGGTTTTGCAGGGTGGGGTTCACTGAGCAGGTGGTTGTGGGGGGGGTTGGCAGCAAGGGCAAGTGGGTAAGTGACTTATATAAAATTCATATAAAGGGGGCCTGAGGAAAAAGGCACCCTCAACAAAAATAAAAGGGGCCTGGGGTATAAAGGCTTAAAAACAATGGGTTAGCTGCAGAGTAAAGATCCCTCTACACTATCCCATCAAACACTCCCAGGGCAGGTACAGCATGGGTTAGATAAAGGGTAAAGCACCCCCTACACTATCACATTAAACACTCCTAGGGCAGGTACAGGACAGGTTAGAGAAAAAAGAGCAAGGGGGTGGCTCTCAGTGGGCCCCCTGCTTCCTGAAGCCGGGTCCCTCGATCAGGCACTAAGGGCCTTTGAACAAGGGACCACCTCGGAGCTGGCAAGCAACCCGTAAGTGGTAACAGGCCCACCTAACACTGCGCTAATACCGGCGGAGGCAGGATGAAGCCCTTAACTGGGCATTGATTGCCTTAAGAGCCTCAATTGGGGACAGGGCAGGAAGGCTGTCCACAGGCCTTCCCGCCATGAACTCAATTGGGGTGGAGGCAGGAAGGTGGCACAATTAAATGCTCTCCCTGCCTCCAAAGTCGCCACAGGGAGACCATAAAATTCTTCTCCCCATTGAGATTACAGCACAGAAATAAATCATTCGGCTCAACTGGTCTCTGCCAGTGTTCATGCTCCACTTTAGCCTCCTCCCTTATATTCCTTCCTCCCTCATGAACTTATGTAGCTTCCCCTTAAAGGCATCTTTGCCATTTGCTTCAATTGCTCCATGTGGTCGCAGGTTCCACATTCTAACCACTCCTGCGTAAAGGAGTTTCTCCTGACAGTGCAGTTCAATTGGACACTTAAAACAATTTCGTTTCTGTTCAACGTCGCAAACACTTTCCCACAACAGACAACATTTGATGAAAGCAGAAAGTGTTTGGATAGGTGCAGCATTCAGTGTCTGAGAGACAAAGATAAGTTAATGGTTTGGTGAATCATTTCATTCAGCTTTTCCTGAGTGGTCCCATTCAAAACATTAATTGTCCTTTCGCTTTTCTGGTCATGACTGAGCTGCTTGTCCATTTCCAACATTTGTGTTTTTCTATATGGCATTTAATGCTTCATTTAGTGACAGACTAGAATTATATTGCCTGAGTGTTGCACTAGAACTCTGGGATTCACAGATATGCGTGACACTGGAAAGTTTAAGTTTTAGGTTAATATTTGCTGAACCATGACACTAAATTGGGGAAATTTTATCCTGGTGACGGGGGTCTTGATATCGGAGAAATCTCTACTCCGGAAGGCCTGCCAAATTTAGTGCCAATCAGGCACTTAAGTGGACAGCAGCGGTCCTTCCACAGGATCTAGGACCCTGTTGCCAGAAGTCCCGCCTTTTCAGAGTTGCTGGCCAATCAGAGGTTGGCAAAGGAAGCGCCACTGTGGAGGTGGTGGTTGCTGCTGCAGGTGCACCTACCGCAGGCCAAAGAGCATCGCTAGAACCAGGTCTCAGCTAGGTCAGTGCGGGGGTGGGGGTTCTGTTGGGGTGATGGTCAGCAGCAAGGGCAGGGTGATGGCCCTCAATGGGCTCCCCCCTTACTGATGTTGTGTCCCTCATTCAGGCACTAAGTCCCTTTTAATGAGGGACCTACCTACCCCCAAAGCCAGGAACCAGCCCGCACAGTTTTTCGTGCCGTGGTTCCCATGCGGCAACCAGGATGCCAATTCAATAAACATCAGTCACATAGACAAAAGGGTATATCCTTGGGATGTTTGATCTGCTGATCTTTTCCTCTACTATAAATACTGACGCAAAGTAATCAGCATTTCCACCATTTCCTTATTTTCATTGACAATATCATTGTTATCAGTTTTCAAGAGGCCCACATTGCTCTTGACCACCCTCACTTTCCTAACATAATTGTAAGAAAATGTTGATTTTGATATCCCTTGCAAATTTCTTTTCATACACACTTTTTGTAGATCTGTTTTGTCACCCTTTGCTGTTCTTTATATCTTACCCATTCACCAGATCTGTGCCACTTTTTGAAATGTTATGCTTTTTTTTAGTTTTATGTTGTCTCTTACCTCTTTGGTTGCCCGTGGCTACCTTTTTTGGCAAGTAAAGCTCTTGCTCCTTTAGAGTATAAACTGGTTCTGCATCCCAAACTCTTTTTTTGAACACTTCCCACTGATCTTCTGTTGTTTTACTGTCCAAGATCTCTGAGCTCCTTCAATTCTAGCCTCCTTGATTTTCATTGTGCATCATAGGCCGCCGTGCCTTCAAATGCCTTAACCTTAAACTCTAGAATTTCCTCCCTAAACCCCTCTACCTCTCTCTGTTCCTTTAAAACACTCTTTAAAACCTACCTGTCTGTCTGGGTGTCAAATTTTGTTTGATAATGATTCTGTGAAGCACCTTGGGACTTTTTACTATGTTAAAGAAGCTACCTAAGTGTAAGCTGAAATGTTGAGATTTATTGAGCATGCTGTGCTATTGACAAGAAGCTTAGGACCATTTTTAACCATTCCCACGCGACTGTATAGTTTCTCTTAAAAAATAAAATTTGAAATGCAAGCTCCCTGTATTGACACCCCTGGCAGATTCAGCCTTGTGTTAAAAATAGTGTGTACGTTTTTGTCTATGTGATTGATGTTTATCGAAAACGTCCTTCTTTTCTGCATTTACTGCCATTAATGGTCTAGTCTGTGACATCGGTTTCTGAAAATCTGGTAATGTCATTTTTTCCCCCATCTTTCAGTGCTTGCGTATGCACAACAAGGAAGGCCTGTTCAAAGTGTCTTCTGCTTAATAATAGCATTGTTTAAAATTACAATTGTTATTATGTAACTCAGTGAGCATTAGGACCCTGTCCGGAAAAAAAAAACAAAAGTTGCTGGAAATGCTCAGCAGGTTCGGCAGCATCTATGGAAAGAGCAACAGAGTTATGCTTCAGGTCAATGGCCTTTCCTCAGAACTGGAAGTTAGAGATGTAATAACAGGTGTTAAACAAGTACAGAGGCAGAGGAGGGGGGAATTTAACCTCTCCTGCCTTCGTTCCTATCATAGACCTTTTGTTTTGTTCTTCCTTGCCCTCCTCCCCTTTCCCTGCCTCTCTATTACCCAAAACTTGTTACATCTTTTAACCTTTTCCAGTTCTGATGAAAGGTCATCGACCTAAAATGTTAACTGTTTTTCTTTCCACAGATGCTGCCTGGCCTGCTGATTATTTCCAAAATTTTCTGTTTTTATTTAAATTTCCAAGCATCAGCAGTATTTGCTTTTATATTAGAACTCTGTCCATTCTCCTCTGGGCCAATGGGTTCAAATCCAACCCAAACAGATAGCACCATTAGCCTAATCATTTCTGATGGACATTAATGGTCCTAAGTGAGTTCCGTTCCAGCGCTGGGTATAATGTTACTTGTTCCTTTGGTTTGTGATCGATTGTAAGACTCACAGGACTACAAGTAATATCTAAAGTGAACATGGGTTTTATTATACTTTAACTGGAACATCACTCTGACAGGGTAAATGCTGAGAGGTTGTGTCCCCGGGCTGGGGAATCTAGAACGCGGGAGCACAGTTTTATGATAATGAGCTGATCATTTAGGACTGAGATGAGGAGAAATTTCTTCACTCAAAGGGTTGTGAATCTTTGGAATTGTCTACCTCAGAGGGTTGTGGATGCCCCATCATTGAATATATTTAAGGCTGAGATAGACAGATTTTTGGTTGGTCAGGGAATTAAGGGATATGGGGACAGGGTGGGAAAGTGAAGTTGAAGTCAAAGATCAGCCATGATCGTATTTAATGATGGAGCAGGCTCGACAGGCCGTATGGTCTACTCCTGCTCCTATTGTGTTCTTATATTCTTCTGAAAGACCAAGACTGCGATCAAAGTGTTTTTCTGGAGTGTGTTTTTTTTTGCCTCAACTATTTAGCAAACCCCAAGATACCAGTTCATAGTTGGTCTGTAAACATGAAACTGAAACGGACTAACACGGTGGACCAGAGACACTGAATGGGAACCCTGTGTTCCATATCAGTCCTCTCTGTCTGCTGCTGTGGAGTGGATGATTAATGAGATAATACGCTAATAAAACTTTAAATTTGCAGAAAGACAAGCTCTTAGCAACTACCTCCTCATAGGAACGGAATGACACAACTTGTTAGCGCATTTCCCTTTAATGGGACTGGGTTGCAATCCAGCCTAGACTAATGAGATAAGTCTCTTGCTTTGGGTTCGTGCAGTCTCAAACTAATTTTCTGCAAATGCAAGTCCAGATCACTGAAACTGCCCATAATGCAGCACAAGATGTACTAATTTGGTTATCTACTTCAAAGGATGGCTGGGAATTGGATATACACTTGAAAAGAAAACATTTTCAGGGCAATGGGGAAAGAGCAGGGGGAGTGGGACAATCAGCCAAATTGGTAAATGGGTCCTAGCCAAATGGTGAAGAATGAAGCAAAACACAGATCCTTTTCTTGATAAAAGCAAAATACTGCGGATGCTGGAAATCTGAAACAAAAACAAGAAATGCTGGATTCACTCAGCAGGTCTGGCAGCATCTGTAGAAAGAGAAGCAGAGTTAACGTTTCGGGTCAGTGACCCTTCTTCGGAACTCCGAGTTCCGAAGAAGGGTCACTGACCCGAAACGTTAACTCTGCTTCTCTTTCTACAGATGCTGCCAGACCTGCTGAGTGAATCCAGCATTTCTTGTTTTTGTTCCTTTTCTTGATAGTCTGTTTATTCACAGAATGCAGCATTACATATCTCTGCCTCATACCCCAAACCCCCATGTCCAGGCAGGCTCTCTTTATATCTGCTCTAAGTCCTTAGACAATGCCCTTCACCTGTGTATCTTTAACAACATAATAAACCTACCATTAACATAAACAGCCTCCTTTTGTGCTGTACCATTCTATGGAAGAAATGAAAGTTTCACACTTGTGCTTTTGGAAGTATTCTTTGAGACTAGGCTTACATTGTTATTAGGATGGAGTAGAGGAGCTTCATTCTCCACCTGACCTAGGAGTGCTCCATGTCAGTGCTGATTATCAAAAAATAGAACTGTTCCCCGTTCTCCAACACGGAGATCCTGCCCCTTAATAAGCTCAAGTATTGACCTCTAGATTACTTGCTGCTTAACCATTCTACTATAAGAACAACCTCGCAAGAGTGGGGTACCATTGCTGTGTCAGTGTCATTTCTCCCCACCCACAGTTGTGTAGAACCTCAAGGAAATTTCCATTTCTCATATTATCCAATCCTGTCCTTTTGAATGTGACTGCCAAGTTATATTTCAAAAATCACACAAACATTTTCTATGTGTTTATATGGGGTGGCAGCAGTGGCTTTGGAAAGTGGTGTAGAAATTGGGCATAGTTGTGCAAGAATATACTAGAAGTTATTGCATCCTGGTCAAATTCGCATGAGCTTTTTTTTTCTAGTTGGGAATTGTGGAGGAGATTTCCATAGCTTCTTAGGTTGTGGTGGTAAACATAGCAAGATAATTTACATGTCACTAATTGCAAAGCTAGTGGGATGATTTCATATGAGCACTGTTTCTACTGAAATTGGAAATGTGTTTTTATAAAGAATGTACTTATAAAGTTACATAGCTATCAGAATTGCCAGTAGGGAAGTGATGCCAACAAGATATATATGTGTACCCATACCAGGATTCACTGTGACTCCTTTCAGCTTCTGGCCTAGAAATATGGGGGCATTAGGAACAGGAGTAGGTCATCCTGCTCTGCCATTCAATTAGATCATGGCTAATCTGCACCTCAACTTCATTTTCCTGCCTTAGCTCCATATCCATTGATATCCTTACCCAGCAAAAATCTATCTCGGTCTTAGAAGCTCCAGTTGTTCCAGCATCCAAGCCTTTTGGGGGAGAGAGTTCCAAATTGCTACCACTCTTTCCTGATTCTGCTCCTTAATGGCCTAGCTGTAATTTTAAAAATTATGTGCCCTTGTTCTTGATTCCCCCAACAGAGAAAATAGTTTATCCATATCTACCCTAATTTATTATTAAAATTTTTCTCCACAGAAGTGAAAGACTATGAGCCTGCCTTTGGTTCCAAGGTCCGGGAGCATCCCTGTGTAGAAAGCATGAAGGATGTTGTTCTGAGAGATCGGGGAAGGCCTGAGATCCCTAATTGCTGGCTTAATCACCAGGTACTTTAATCATCATTGTTACCAATAAATAATCTTATGTCATTCAGGAGTTGACCATCCCTTTTATTTTTGCCTAAGAAGAAGTGCATCTGTGTTCTGAGTCATGAACCAGGACTTACCTCTCAGCCCTGGTATAGACACCAGAGCTAGAGTCTCTCAGGGACCTGCTTTTGTCGTGATAGCACTCAACAATTACAAAGGAGTGCAAGAAAGCAAGTAGCACAAAGAGTCCACTCAATTTATCAGGCTGAATCCTTCTGCAGACCTAGCAAAAATCACACATCCTCAGTGTTAGAGTCAGCCGTGGCTCAGTGCTCGAGCCAAGGCACTCTTGCCTAGGAGTCAAAAAGATGCGTGCTCAAGTTGCATTCCAGAGACTTGAGCACAAAATTTCAGCTAAGGCTTCAGTGCAGTACTGAAGGAGTGCTGCATTGTCAGATGTACATCTTTCAGATGAGACATTAAACCGTGTCCCCATCTGCCGTCTCAGGTTGGCGTAAAAGTCTCTACGGCGCTATTTGGAGAGGGGCAGGGTAACTCCTTTGAGGTCCTGGCCAGTATTTATCCCTCAAGCCAACATCACTAAAACAGATTATGTGGTCATTCATCTCACTGCTGTTTATGGGAGCTTGCTTTGCGCAAATTGGCTGTCACATTAACTACATTACAAAAGTGAATAGACTTCAAAAGTACTTCATTGTGTGTAAAGTGTTTGGGGATGTCTGAAATCATGAAAGGCACTATATAAATGCAAGGCCTTTCCTTTTTATTCAGTGATAGCACTCTTGCCTTTGAGTCAGAAGGTTGAAAAGTGCTTTCGAAGTGCTTAAGGATGTGAAAGCCACTATTTAAATGTGTGTTTGAACCTTATTATAGGAACAACAGTGAGCACTCTTGGCAAAACATTCATTTTTCAAGCAGCATTCTTATCCTATAGATGGTGCAAGTCATTTGGATGTTAGAGGCTAGAATTCATTGATTATTCCACCTCCACGAATAGCTGGTATGATGAGATAAGGCCTTCTAAATTGGAGCTAAACCCCATTTAACAATCTGAGAAAGACGCTACTTGCTTTTCTAATTGCTTATGTAGTACATGTGTATGTGGTCTATCTGTTCCTGTTAATGTTCTGCAGCTCAATTATTACGGTCACTTCATTGTGGAGCTGGTTATTAGGGACTCCACCTACTGCAGGCACTGTCCAGGTGCAAAAATGAGCTGATCTCACAAGACAGCATGAGGTGAGCTTATTTGAAGGAAAGAGCTTGCATTTACATAATGTCTTGCATATCCTCAGGATGTCCCAAAGCACTTCATGGCCAGTGAAGTACTTTTTGAAGTGCAGTTACTATTGTAGCATACCATGTGGTAGCACTGTCAGTAGACAGCTCACCGATTTGGTGGGAGGAAATCGGATGGTGTCACAGCTTCTCAAAGGCCAGCTGCAGCAGTTTAAAGGGAACGTGAATATTTTCTGTGTCGCAGAGTGAAGCATCTCTGTGGAGCAGCAAACAAGATGGGGGTATTTTTATACTATAACCCACGGCGGGTTTGGAGGTGGGGAGAGCATAAAATCAGGTGGGATGGTGGCGTGTGGGGTTCCCAGCATTGGGAATGGGAGGGCCACTGGGAACTACCCCGCTGCCTTTGCTAGTGACCTGCGGACACCCACCTCCCCTGCGCAACACCCACCTCATGAGACCCTGACCTACCTGGGGCCTGGGTCCAGTGCTGCTCCTGGGCCTCCTGTAGGTGCTGCTCCGGCAGCATCCACTATCTCCGCGGTGGTGCTGCTCAGTGGAAGAGCTGCCAACCTCTGATTGGCCAGCAGCTCTCCAAGGGCGGGATTTCCAGCAATGGGGTCCTTGATCACATGGAAGGCCCGCCGCTGTCCACTTAAGTGCCTGATTGGCACTAGATTCGGCAGGCCTTCCCGAGAAGAGGAGATGCGGGGTTCTCAGCATCGCTTCCTCCGGATGTCGAGACCTCCATCGCAAGCATAAAATCCCAGCTGATGAGTTCAGAACCTACAGCAACAATTATAAGCACATAAAAATCCTTTTAAGATGGAAAAAAAAACTCATCATCTACTGAAAGAAATGTGTCTCCAAAAGTCCAAGCAGTGTTCCCTGAGAGCTGCCGAGGATCCCCTTTAAATATAATTTCAAATGGCTGGCACTTGAGTATATATGAATGCATAGCAGTTTATTTTCAGCCCATACCCGCTCTGTTTTTGAGTGATAAAGAGGCAATAATGAGATGAAAATTTCACCCTATTAACTTCAATTCCCAACAGCAGTTCCAAATCTTGAGGACTGGCCGATATGTGGGGAAGAGAAGACACCAGAGAGGGGAGAGTTGGCAGTCAAATTTTTTTTTTGTATTTGAGCCTTACCCCTTCCTCTACTTTCCACTGTCCATCCAAATCCTCTTGCCACTCCCCGGAAATAATTTTAGTATACTTCAAATTTGAGTCTGCATTTAGCTTTTGTCTTAATGAGCAGTTTAGTCCGAAGTTGAATATACTTGGTAAGAATTACTACAATTTTAGTTAATGACAGTCTTCAGCACTGGTGATCAGGGTATGATCAGCACAGTTGCTGGCCTGCACCCATTGGAATATAAAACTAATAAAGGACATAAGATGTGATATAATTTAGCACTGGAGTGAGTTCCTGTAGGGCAGGAAGTGCCTGGAACAGGAAGTGCACGTATGTTTTACCCCTCTAGTTCTGTGAAGTGAATCGGGCCCTTTTTCCAAAATAGAACACATCGCTTACCATATCACTGAGGCTGATTCAGTCATTGCTCTGACCTCTCCACAATGGCTGGTGCTTTGTACTCAAATGTACATCAGTTCAGATAAGGTACGGCTGACACTGCTGCAGGAGTCTGAACCTAAGGCAGCCTTTGCATGCTTCAACATAACAACTTACTTTGTGCAATAGCCTAGAGGGATGTAAAATATACCATTGTAGGCAGATTTGGTAATTAGCTTGAAGAAAGTAATCATTGTTTTTTGGTTGACACTGCATCCGCATGTGCCTTTATTAGAGTCAGCATATTTTTATCCAAACTTCATGTCCTCTCCCCCTGTCTTCCAGCTCATACAGCAGGTATGTGAAATCATTGTGGAATGCTGGGACCATGATCCAGAAGCACGTCTCACTGCACAGTGTGTGGTGGAGCGTTTCGATGATCTGGAACAGATGGACAAGCTGTCTGGCCGGAGCTACTCCGAGGAGAAGATTTCAGAAGATTGCTCTGTCAGTGAGACCAAACAGAACCTAAGGGCAGTCACTGTGGTGTAAAGAATAGTGAGTGGACAAAAAAGAACAAAGAGGAAGAAGCGGCCAACTTGTGAACAGGTGGGGGCAGTTTGATGGAACGCTCACTTCATTCCCACAGAAGAAACTCTTGTGTCACTTAACGAAGGAACGGCCATTCTTCACAAAAGAGTGGAATTCTGGAAACTCAAAAGAAGTCTGGGGTATTTTGTTTTGTCATAGGATTTCAATTTCTGACCAGCAACTGCTCAGGAAACCAAAGATTCCATCATGTAACCCTCATCCTTGCACTTTATTGGTATATATATAGGTATACACTTCAAGGAGCTTTCAATGTTTATTTTCTATATTCAAAGAAGGGTAGTCATAGAGACAAGCTTGCCTGTTCAATGATGTTAAGGAATTGCGTGCAGTGACAAGCAGCCTAAAAATTGTCTCCCCAAAATTCATTCATTTACTCACTTGTTTGGTATAATATAGGAACAAATTCACCTGGTGTGCCTTTAGCACATCCCACTGTCATTGTGAAATAAGAACAAAACACTGTGGGCTAGATTGAAAGATTGAAGGCAACCAGATGCATGGATTCAAGCAAGATGTAGAGATCGGGGAGGAGGGAAGGGAGCTTCAGGAACCTAACCCAGGTCTGACATGTTACAGCTGGAGATCAATGCCTGTTGTTGACCTAAGGGACACCACTGTCCTCTCACTGGAGCGTGAAACTGTGCCAATGTGAAGTAAAAGCAAATCTGTTCATTCTGTTGGAAAAATGGGTTTAGCTGGTATGCTGGCCGGATAGTGTACTGGGAATATTGATTTATATAAGTGACAGGGGAATGATCATTCAGATGATAGCAATGACCGCAATGCTTTGGTCAGCCTACTTCTGCCCATTTAATAGGTAGGGCAACTGATCTGGAGTCTGTGAGCCAGTCATTGGACAGAGCTCAGGCTTAAGCTTAATGCTTTGTCTGAAATCGCTACAAGTGATGCCAACTTTCAACAACAATATGCAGCGATAAATCAGCTCTCCCAGTGGCCTAGTGGGTAATTGCAGCACTTGAGATACAAACAGGTGGTGGGCAGGCTTGATTCTCTCAGGCAGGTGACCTCAGATAGGCAGCAGTTGCAGTGCTCCACATGCTAGGGAGGGAAAAAGTGGTTGGAATTCCATAAATGGACAGGACTAGGCTTGGTTTTAATGCCCTCTTTGGTCAACTCAAAACAAAAACAATTTTCAAGGTATGGGCATCACTAGGCTGGCATTAATTGCCCATTCCTAGTTGGCCTGGATACAATGGAGTAGCTTGCTGGGCCACTTCAGAGGGTAGTTCAGCATCAGTCACATTAGTGTGGAACCGGAGTCATGAATGAGGCCAGATTGAGCAACAATGGCAGTTTTTCTTCCTTAGAGGACATTAGTTGCATACTTATGACAATCTAACAACTTCTTGGACCTTTTTAGTGCCCACTTAACCCCAACAATACTCACTACAGTGGCTCACGGATAAAGGTGGCCATTTATAGGAGGTTCCGGAGGACTGCTAATGGCATGGAGCTACACTGGAGCATACAGGAAGTGTGGCTGGGAGGAGGGGGCATGGTAGTGCAGGGGAAAAAAACTAAGAATTGTGTCTAATATCGTGACTCACATAAGCACAGTCTTTGTCCTTTGCATCTGGACTGGTGAGGACTCTATTGACTGGCCAGTGGTCATAGAGTAGGTTTATAAAAGCAGTGCTCTGGGCAGTGGGAGTGAGAGTTTGTGAGGAAAGGTCTAACAGGGGTGCAATGGTTCATTTGAATTCTTTCTGATCTGTACCAAAATCTGTGTTTGTCTTGATCAGTGGTAAGGTTGGATGAGGTTTGCATAATGATTTGCAATATTAACTATACTCAGGCGCACCTTCATGATCGCAAACATTTTTTCAGCTAGTATAAAAAGAAATGTTACATAGCCTAAATCTCTCATGTATAGTAATTCTGTTGGACCAAGTAGTGGGCACAACATGGAATCCAATTGTAAATGGCTGAGGTGAGCAAATAGAGCCAGGGTTAGAACCTATGCTCCTTTTTGACATTTTTATGTTGAGGATGTCTGGCTTTGACTCGACTCACTAAAGTGAGTCCCCAGTGTCAGGCTGGTATTCACTTCTAAGCCAAAGACACTCAGTGACCATGACCTCTCCCTTTGTTGTAATGGTGGTCTGATGTGAATCAGTCAAGGGATCACTATTGTTAACCAGTCTAGTCAAAGCATTAGTTAGCAGTGAAACTGGGGCATTTAAATGGAGAAAGCCACCTCCAGTAATAATACATGAGTTTCAAGGAGGAGTTGTGATTGACTGCAAAGGTGGGTGGTGCCACTAGTTTCGGAACCAAATAGCTTCAATGGTAGTGCAGTCTACCCCACAAAATAATTATCCTTGGCATTTTACTCACAGCTGGTGACAGTGTACAAACAATAGGTCATTGTTAAAACCTGAGGAACAGAGGAAAATATTGTGCTACTCTTAACACCAAATCAAAAGAAGGAATGAGATTCTCAGCCCTTATCGTGTAGTGCCAAATCTACATCATAGCTTAAGGTTACGGAACGAAACTGAGGCTAAAAGGGTTACATTTTGAGGATAGGTTGCATAGACTAGGCTTATGTTCATGAGTATAGAAAATTATGGAATGATCTAATTGAGGTGTTTTGGATGATTTTAAGGTTTAATAGGGTAGATAGAGAGAAACTATTTCCTCTGGTCGCGAGTCCGGAACAAGGGGGCATAACCTTAAAATTAGAGCTAAGCCATTCAGGATTAAGTCAGAAAGCACTTCTTCACACAAAGGCTAGTGGAAATCAGTAACTACCTTCCCCCAAAAAGCTCTTGAGGTTAGGTCAATTGAAAATTTCAATAGTTGTTTTTTGTTAGGCAATGGTTATCTGCCTTGATTCTATACTCCTTAATACCATTTTTATTTTATTTTTATTTATTTAAAATAAAAATAAAAATAAAATAAAATAAAAATGGTATTAAGGAATATAGAATCAAGGCAGATAAATGGAATTAAGATACAAATCAGCCATGTCTAATAGAATGATGGAACAGGTTTGAAGGGCTGAATGACCAACTCTGAAGTTCCTATGGCGCCATTCAGAATTTGATCGGACAAGGTTGCCTAATCCATAGTCCAGGGATTTGCACATCCATATAACATGTTAATGTTGCTTGGAACTGAAAGAGTATATTGTGAGTTCTTCACTGCATACTGTGATTTCTTTTTAAATGTTGCAAAATCTAAACTGCACACACATGTAAAACTGACTATATAAACTGGCGCCATTTTATTAATTGGTTTTGTGGGCCTCGGAGATTACTCAAGGTTCAGGACTCTCAGCTGCTTGAATGTATTTTTATGAAATCGTTCCTCTATACATATAATCCTTTTTATATCTTTTTGTAAATGCTGGAGTGCTCAACTTATATTAAGTGCCTACGTAATTGTTTTAATACAAGTGACTGACGTTTATGCAAAAAAGACATGAGGTTTTTTTTCATAGGATTAATGTGTCTGACAGTTCTTTTGAAAGAGCTTTTATATAGAGATGATACTAAAGGGACTTTCAGGCAATGTCAGGACAAAAGTCATGGGTGACCTGTGACCTTTAAAGGGCATGCTCACGATACATTGCCTGATGTACTATACAATTTTTTTTAATGTCTAAGGTTGTCAAGACAGGATACTGTACCAAAGTTTTCATTGGTACAGGTGTCTCATGAATCCAATCTTTAATGATTCAACCACCTCAAAAGTGATGCAGGAATGGATTGAAAAAATATGCACAGTGATTTTTTTTTGGAATGTACACATTGGCCAGCAACTTCATTAATCTAACAGCATCTGTATCTTTCCATTTTTGAGCCTCAATCTTGTGCACGAGTCAATGTGAAACTCTTTACCAAGTAACTTTGCCCCATCAATCCTGGGCCATCCAGCAAAACCTCCTTTTCTAAATAGGAACTCTGCTCAGAATAAAATTACATCTTTCTGTATTTATTTAGAAGAGTAACTAATTTTTGGATGTTGTAATAAATACGAAGTATTATGTAACAAATTGTTACAGAATCAATGACTTGGGACTTCAGTCTATTAAATAGGAATGAATGTAAACTGGGGCACAGCAGGGAAATAACCTTTATCTGAATGATTAGCAATATATTTTACTCCGTTTAAAGCAGTATCCAATCTTATATGGACGTGTGTAAATGCACACACATATATAAATAATTATCTTTGCAATGTAAAGAGTGTATTGTATATATTAAAAAGAAATTAAACATTATTTGCATCTCATTGTATAAATAAAGAAAAGTTCTAAATTTATCTTTTTGTAATGTGCTTTTCATCCCCTTCCAATGTTGCTTGTTGCCACCAGAGAGATTGTGGACACAGTTAGTATTTATTCATTCAAATGCAAACTCGATAGAATTTTTTAAACTTTGGGATACAGTATGAATAATTTCAGACATGACTCTGAGGTAAGTGTAAAATCCTTGGGAGGAACAGGTGACTTAGGATCTATGGTTTATAAAGCTCTCCACACTAGGGTTTTCCTCGCATGGGTTTTAGATGAATTGATAGAGATTGATTACTATGATTAGTCAACAATAGCATTATTGTTGTATCATGCAACTACTGAGATGGTAGAAGGTGAACTTAATGGGCCTTGGGTCTTTTTTTCATCCAGCAATTGCTATGTTGCTGTGTTTCTATCACCCACTCTCCTTAACTGAGACAATGGCTTGGCCTCATCAGATTTCTGAATAGCTGTTGTGGGAATGGTTTCTCTATGCTTCACCATTGGAAAGAATATTCAATATACCAAAAAAAGAGGAGAATGTTTCAGCAATCCCACCTGCTTCACTATCTCAGGCACGATGTTTGTCCTGTCTTTACTGGTTAGAATTGACTTTCTGTAAAGATGTGTACAAGGCAATAGGTCACAGTTACCAGTGTGCAGGTTTAGCCACTCCTTTTATCGAAAGGAATTAAAGCTGTAACGATACAGCATAGATTTACCAGGTTGGTGCCAGGTTTGGGAAATTAACATAATGAGGACGGACTTGAGCTATCGGGATTGTTCTCAGAAACTTCAATGCATCAACATCCTTTTGATGATTGTCCACCTAACTCTGCATGCAACATATCATTGTGCCAATCAGTGAGACAGATCTTATAGAATCTGTTCAGAATTGTGATCCAGTGCTACTGAGTTGCATTATTTCATAATATCCTCAACTAAATGGACACCTAGTGAATAGTCAATACATTTGTTCCCAAATCCTATCATTTTCCACTTTCGCCAATTGGTCATGGACTTAAGTTACATTTATCCACATTGAAATCTACTCTTTAGCCTATCCCCTTAATTGCTCCAGATTGCTTTGACTGCTATCAATCTCCCTTAAATCACCCGTTGGCCACATAGTTTTGTACCAACAGCAAGTGTTATATTAAGAGCCCTTCTCTATCTTGTTGTTGAGTAAGCAGCTAGGGACCTACAGCAGAGCACTGTGGGACTCCGATGCACTCCTCCCACCCCTGTCATAACATTTTCCAATTATTATCACCTACCTTCTATTCACAGGTTTTCAATCCAGCAAGCTAATTTGATACTCCATTTACCTCCTCAAAGAATTTTGGTTAATTCAGGTGGAGTGCCTATTTTTTCTTAAAACCCATGTCCTACTACAAGGCATATAAGTTCACTTGTCCAGATATAGTCACTCTATAGGCAAGTTTATTCCTCCTACAAGATCATAGTGGAGGAATTTGAAATCAAGGACAAGAATTGGGAAGCCGACGGAAGTTGGTGAACAAGGGACTGATGGTGCTTTGTATGGTATAGGAAGTGGGTGATGGAGTGTTGGATTATGTAAGACAGAGCTCAGGAGAACAGACAGGAAGGTATTGGAACAAAAAGTGCAAATGAGGGTTTTTAAGTAATAGGGGTGAGGTAAGGCAGAGTTTGGTGATGTTCCTGAGTTGGAAGGAGACAGGCTTGCTGAGGGATTGGATATGGAATTTGAAGCTCAGCTCAGGGTTGAACTGGAGTGGCAAGGGAGATGAATTTTGGAGCTAGGACATGCAGAGTCTAGCAGTGGGGTGAACAGGATGCTTCTTCAGGCTTTCCCCTTCTGAGTCACAAGCTCTTCTGACTTGTCCACAACTTGGAGTCTAAATATCACAGCACTAGTCACGGAATCAAAGGTAGTGGTGGAAGTGAAGTTGGGAACTATTGACTTAAAGTAGGTGATCCCATGCTTGCAAATAATGTCACCAAGGGTTGGCATATGAATGAGAATAGAACAGAATCTTAGGGCACACCCTGCAGACATGGGAGGAGGAACTATTGCAGGGGATATGTTGCCCAGCTCAAAACGATAAGCATCTCTCGGACACCAAATGATATAAAACATGACAATTTCCCTGCACAAAACAAAAGACACAAGTGAAATAATCAGATTGATTTTTTATTATTTCATACCATTCAATACAGAAGTCTTACTTTTATAGTAAATAAGCATACTTATTTATCATTAAATTCTGTCAAAAAATTAACAAATTCTACCTGGAAATTTACCAATTGATTTTTCTCCTTTCTCCCCATCACCTCGTGTCTTATTCGAGTACATTCAGCCCAATACGTTGTGTTCAAAAAAAAAAACTATTAGTTACATTTTGATGTCTTGGTTCTACTTTAGATTAAATGGTCCAAAACACCTACAATGCTGCATTTTGTAAATAAATGCTGAAACTCCACCGCATGTAGGAAAGTCACTATAAGATTTCACTCTTCATGTGTCACTAGAGTAGTTCAGTAGAGTCCAGCATCACATAGCAGACAATCAAACATTGATAGCTCTAGTAATAGCACAATGTAACTAGAAGTTAAGTAGCACTGCAACACAAATAACAAGCAGTTTTACTTTCAGATGCAGTATTGTCTACTGGCAACTTTTTCTTCACTGACACCAATCAAGTGTGTAAAAAGCAGCAAATTACACAACACTCACTTGTAGTGTTAGAGAAAAAAAATCATGTGACCTCATTTGTTCAGTAAAATTGGAAAGTGAATAGACTCTTTCTGACGTGATTGGATGATTCTTGACAGCTTCTTCTCCCATGTTTAATATTTTTTATAGCTAGTAAACTAAAGTGTTGAAAGGACTTTAAAAAAAAACACCTTTTTTTTTAAAATTGTCACTATGATTTTTCTCCTGGCTTGGTTGCAACAGTGCCCTGGAGATTAGTCCTTAATTCCTGGAGGATTGGCAACCCCTAGAGGGGACTGACCAATCACAGACTCTATTGATATGATGCTGGCTGATGTCATTCAATCTTTGACATATGTTCCAAACCTTTTTCAGCATCAAGGAGGAAGATTTCTCTACTTTTTTTGTTTGTGGCAATATCATAAGTGTGATCTTTGGACTTGTGTTTAAAATTTTAGCTAAAAACAGGAATCAGTGGAAATCCTCCTCCTAGGTGTCTCGAATAGACTTCTTAAGAACCCAAATCAATTGATTTATCAGTAAATTCTGCAAAAACATTAACAAATTCTACCTGGAAATTTACCAATTGATTTTTCTCCTTTTTTCCCATCAACATAGATATGTAGGCAGCCATTTTATTACCAATAAATCAATTCAACATGCCTGTCAATCAGCTATAACAAAATAATTTCATGAAAACAGAACTACTGATGACTGTTAAAGGTCAGAATAAAAACAAATGGACTGTGAAGCCCGATACAACACCAGACATCAATATCCCACACCCATTATAATCTCAGCAGCTTTCCCCCCAGGCAAAACACCTTTCTCACTGTTGAAATATGATTTTTGTTTTGATGAGAGGGTAAAAAAAGTCTTTAGGAGGGATTTTTTTCTCTCATAAAGGTCAGAAGAGATGGAATTTAATCTCTCCAGTGCAAATCATCTTGAACGATAATTTTAGAGAGAAATAATAGGAATATTAGAACAAGGTTGAGATATTTAATGAGATAATAAAAAAAACAAAGAAGTTGTTTTACCTTGGAATTCTGATGGCTTGTGGGTCCAGCTAATCAAGACCAATAAATAGGGTACTGTCCTTTCAATTTTTTAAATCAGCAGATTTGTTCAAATGTCTTTAGAAGTTGGAACTGTCTTTCTATTCAAGAACAGTTAATGGCCGGAATTTTACGCTGGGCGGACGGGAGCCGGACTCCGACGTAAATGTCAGTGCCAATCCCGCTCCCGCCCAGCCTGGGGAACCGTCCCGTATTTTACGGATCCCCAGGCTTTAATTGGCCCGAGGCGGGACTTCCACCCACTTGAGAGAGGAGGTCCCGCCTCAGTGATCTGCCGGCCAATCAGCGGGCCAGCAGCTCTTAGTCTCAGCAACGCCACTGGGAGCGGTGGCCACTGCTGAGACTGCAGTCCAGCCGACCGAGAAGGACGCAATGGAACCGGGACAGAAGTTAAGTTCGGGCAGCCTCACCAGAGGAATCAGTCGTGCCCTGGTGAGGCTAGGGTGGTCGTTTGGGGGGGTTGGGCGTCTTGGATCCCAGATATGGGTTGGGAGGCGGGGGCAGCCCTCAATCGGGCACCCTGTATCTGATTGCCAGGCCCGCCCCCCCCCCCTGAGGTGTGGAAAGGCCGGCAGCTATAGCTGGGCGACCTTTCATGTCACTGGCACACCGGCTTGCCACGGGTAAAATACCCGTGGGGGCGGGCAAGGGCCCTTAAGTGGCCGTTAAGTGGCCACTTAAGGGTCCTGATTGGCCTCAGGCGGACGGGCCGCTTCTCACCCCCCGGCTGGACCTCCGTAAACTTAGTCGGAGGCGGAATCGGAGTGGTTAGGCCTCCCGGAGCCTGCCGCTCAATTTTATGCCGCCCCCCCCCCCCACGCCACCATCCAGTCCACTGGGACGACGTAAAATTCTGACCAATGTTCCAGTGCTAAAGAGGCCTGAAAAGCCTAAAATGTTAAATATTTGCAATGTAAAGGAGGTTCTAATTTAGTGGATAATCCCTAATGCCCTTCTGGGGTGAATTTCCATTCTCCCCCTTTCCCATTAGCAGTTTGAAGCTTTTAAATCCGTAATCAATTTCTGACAAACTCTAGACACAAACATTATAGGACTTCCACCTCCAAATTCACCCACTGGTGTTTCTGCTGTTTTGTGCTAAAATTCGTTTCACTGATTGAACAGTTTGAGCTCTAAACAATAACTGTACTAATTCATTCCCATTATATTTTCCTGTTAATATACTATAAGAAATCTTGATTTCCCCTTCCTTTCTTTTAAATGGAACTCCTTCTTGTCCTTATATCTAATGACCATGTGGCAACTTATATTTTATAATAATTTTATATTTGCGACCAACATTTGTGTCTGTGTGTGTTGAAGGATCACATATACACTCCATCCTTAAAATGTAATTTCTACAAAGCACTGAATGTTGCAGATTAAAGGGAGTAGCCCATAAGGAAGCATGGAATTGAATATCTGTGGGTCAGCATTTATAATAGTGTTCTCATAAATAATTTGATATAATAATGGCGAGGAGTATGTCACACATTACACATATAAATACACAGACACACACACATTACATGCATGGTCAGCATATTGCTTAATTTACCATACTGCAAGTAAATAAATTCCTCAACTTTTTGACATTAGTTTGTTCACTACCACCAACACCAGCCCAGCCCCCAACCTGCACCACAAATCCTTTTCCTATCCTCTCGCCACCAACAGATACCTCCAATGCAAACTACAGTTCATTCAACAACTGACCACTCCAGAAAATCTTTCAATAAAGAGCCATGTTCACATTATATATTTTAATAAATAGAACAACCCACATGAAAAATCAATGTGCTGTTTAAATAAAACAGATAACTCATTAAAAAAAATACCATAACAAAAATGCAATGTGAGATTTTGTCCTTTCTAAGCCAGCCCGATTGTCGCTTGGAAGAACTTTAACTTCATCCAGTAACAGAAGCCAACCTTGGGAGTAAGATTGCGGGGAGCATTTCCTCGTTTTTCTCCTGCCCCATTGCTGTCCTGACAGAATATTTCGTCTTATGCTGACACCTCCACAATGATCTTAGCAGATCAAAGTAAATAATGTATAGTCTAGCATTAGACCAAACAAAAACATTTTATATTACACCCATAAAATGGCCATTTTAAAGGAGCTCTTTCATCCTATGGAAAGGGAAACATCGTGATACACTGATACCTTATTACAGACAATGCAGTTTACTAATAAGAAACAGCATAAACTAGCATAGCAATGCTCTTAGTCTGGAATGACCTTTCCAATAAAAGGCTACATTTGAAAACTTTGAAATAAAAAGTCTAGGTAAAAAAACATGCAGTTCAAACCCTTCAGAAGTACTCTTATTGAATCTCATGCAGGCACTTAGATAGATACCTGTATGTTTGGATGGCCATCAGCCCAGGAAGGGATGTTTAAAAATAGAAATTCCAGTCTTTCTAAGAGAAAGTGTCCCTTTAAGACATATTATATATCACTCCTTAAAAATGTACATGTGCAAAGAAAATTGTTTCTCTGCAAACGACCTAGTAAACTGCAGGAATACCTTCAAGTAACAACTAAAGTGACCTTGCAATTTTGCCTAATGTAACAACCACCTCACTGCTACTATCAGTGCATTGGCAATATACCATGTGTCATATTAACTACACAAAGCTGTACCTATTTAATATTGCACAATTGGCGAACACTAGTTGCCCTCTTCACATAAGGAACAAGCTTATAATTGTTCTTGTTAGAGACAACACACAATATGCTAAGCAATAATTTTGACTTTTTTCAAACATTAAACTGATATTCCACCCGAATGAATTTTCTTTTCCATGCTGGTAATATTGGTGACATCTTTTCCTGATTTGCCACATTTTCCTTCCTACTGCTGGATTATGGCCCTTGGCCTTGCACACTGGTTTTTCCAGTAAATAAAATAAAGCATAATTTGGTTCAATTCTCCCGTGTATGTTATGTGAGTTGCTTATCCACACTCTCCCAAACTAGCCACCACCTGGAAAATTTCCAAGGTTGGGCAGAAGAACAAAATTGGCCCCACAATTAAATTTATTTCATTACCAGGTCACAGAGGTAGGATGGAAATTTAGCTTTACAACTAAATATAAAAGCAAGTGAAAGTTAAGTGCCATTTTAAATTAGAGCCTGACCACAGTACAGAATTAAAATTTGAAGTCCAAAGGGAAATGGAAAAGAAAAAGCTTAATAATTCAAACTTTGGAGTTGAGGCCTCATCCTTTCTCCATGACTCAGCACTGGAAATGACTACTTTTAGGTCATGTGGCTCTGGCAACAAACAATTGTTTCTGGTAAAGGAGCCATTCAAAGCAGGAGCCATCAAGCTTAAGGGAGGTGATTTCATAAGCAGCAAATAGATGGTCCGTTTTTCTTTTGAAGTTCAGGCACACATAGGATAGCAAAGATGTACACCACTATGTCCACATGGACATTTATGCTACAACACTAGATAACAGTAACTGATTATAAATATAAGTCAAGATATTTCAGTAAGATTCCACAAAGCCCAATCATTTGTTCTGTAAAATAAGCAAGTATATGTGTTCTAAAGGGTGAAGTCTGCTTCATCAAAGTTAATTTTGTTCATGCTAAAATGATTTCAGTACATGTTAGTTCTGCTCAGTTTTCTAAACTAAACCCTGAATAATTTCAAACTCTTTCTAGTAAGGATACTATAACTGTAAACATATCTTATCATCTATGCCTTAAATTCAAATTACAAATCCTTCCCCAGACTGTCAATCTCATTGAGAATAAAGTCCATATCCTCACGGCTGACCAGGGGGCTGATGATGATTTGACGGAAGAAGTTGACTTTGTCACGATGAGGCTGGTAACCCACCATCATACTGCCTTTCTTCATCATCCTCTCCTTAATTACCGGTGCAACCTGCAATATTGAAAGAAAACAAGCTCAATAAAAGTGCCAAACAATATGGTTGAGATCTGCCTTCTTCTTTTAAAAAATAAGAAATTGTAATTTTACTTCTTGAAAATGAGAAACATTAATTCCATTATTTTGGTTTCTTTGCTAAGCAAACTCAAGACACATGAACACAAGGGAGAAGCATCCCTGGGATTCATAATCCAAGGGGCACGGATAGACCTGTATAGAAAACAGAATGCTGTGATTGCATTTCAAAATTTGTTCCCCATTTCCAATAGCAAGTTATATACTTGGACTAGAGAAAAAACTCAGGGTGGCGCCAGATATTGGAAGCTGACTTTCCATACATGTTACATAACATTTACAGCACAGAAACAGGTCATTTGCCCCACTTTTCTCATGCTCCACACACATTTCCTCCAACCCTACTTCATCTAATCCTATCAGCATATTCTATTTCTTTCTCCTTCATGTACTTACCTAGCTTCTCCTTAAATGCATCGATGCTATTCTCCTCAACAATTCCCTATGGCAGTGAGTTCCATATTCTAACCACTCTCTGGATAAAGAATTTCGGGCTAAATTCTTTACTAGATTTATTAGTGACTATCGTGTACTTGCTTATCCAAACCCATTGGTCAATCCTTGTTTAAGAGATGCCATCAATAGCTTTTGCACTTCCTTTTTATGGTTATTACTTGTACCTCTTCCCACCTGCTAAAAGTGCATAGTAAAATGAATCAAATCAAAAGATTATTATGTTATTCCTCTCAGGTGTATTCAAGTTCTGATATGAGGTTACTATGCCATTCTAAGATTAAATAATATAGTTGTCTTTTGCGATCTGCAGATAAAACATTTGTGTGAAAAATGCTTCTTGCATGCATAGTGATGCATTAACATATTGTTTTCAACTTGAACAACTCATACTGTGACAGTTATTAAAATTGGGTGACACCTCTGTGTAGTTTTCAGGTGGAATGATGGCCCAGTGTGACAACATTGTGTTGTTTACTGTGCATGGACAGAGTATCAGACTGGTAAGTACATTAAGAACAGGGAAAGAGTATATGGATGGGATTTAATTAATTGTACATGGAATGGTTATCAGGAAGGGATATATGGATGGAATTTGATTAATTGTACATGGAGTGGTTATGTGGGAGGGTATTTATGGATGGGATCTGATTAATTGTACATGGAATTTATCTAGCAAATGCTGTGTAACTGATTTGTTAGAAAAACTATGCACAGCAAGATTGAAGGGTATTTACGCAAGGTCTACATTTATAACTTTGTGATTTGGCAATAGTAAATTCCAGTACTCGTAAACATTTCCAATAATTTGTACTACAGTTTTATTTACATGCATCTTTTAAAAATGTCAGTTTGCAACACTCCTCCAAGTTAAAGGTTAGAATTCCCATTGCACATTGACTAAATATTCACATTCATAATGCAACAGTGAAATAAACCACATGCAAAGTACCCAGAACTATTTAACAAGCATAATTAATCATCAGTCCTTTTACCACCTAAAAGGTCACACCATATCGTCAACACTCCACATACTGTACTTAACAACTTTCTGTCTTTTTAAAGCATTTAACCCTGATAGAAATGGAGATTTTCCATATCATTAGAACCCAACATGAAGCCTAGCATTAAATTAGTTCCAGAATACGTTGCAAAACTTACAGTAACATCCGTCACTGGTAGCAAATTAAAGCCACATCTGGGCTGATTTGAACTGCTCCACTGATTGTATGACAGCCCAAAGGGTCATATAACAATGCCAGATGTTTATACCACTATGTGAGCTTTCTTCTGATGACCAAGATTCTCTAGCTCTCTCTCAGGCAAAAAAATACACCCAAACAAGTTTTTCTTTTATTGTTTAGAAACTGTTCTAGGATTCTTTACTTAAACCAAGACTTAAATATGACTGCTCATGATTGGATAGGGTTGAGTTTTAATAAATGAGAATTGGTTTGAAGTGTTCAAGCAGACTTTATAGTCTTGAGATTTTACCAGTAAATGTGAAAAAGGCTGTGTTAGCAATAAATTATGTTTCTTTAACCCAAGGGCGATGTCTATATGAAGCAATTTTGGTGCCTTCAGGCAAATAAGGCACTTAGGGGACTTGGATCTCATCTTGAAGGGTTGGAACACGGAATACGGTCAAACATAACTGGTCAGAGAGGCTTCTTTGTGCTTTACATCTGTTTCTATTAAAAAAATTTCAATTATTTTTATACGTGTTTATGCGTGCTTGTGTGCACATGTACATGTATGTGCATGCATGCATTACTAATTTCATATAATTAGGCTCCAACATTGTAATTTTCACTCAGGAACATTCCACACAGTCACCACGAATGCATCTGGTCTGTGTCACACTTCCATGCATGTATTACTGTCCCATAAATATCACAGAGCAGCTTCTGCATTGATGTGACATAGGGAGGATATATTGAAATGGGAATAACAAAATACAAGAGAAAGGTACACACTAATACGGCTTAGAAACATGAATTTTAAGAGAGGGAATAAGAGAGTGAGGGTGCTGATTTGCCTTCCTGACAGTTATCTTAGCCTTAATCATGAATTAATGTGCCACTGATCGGAGGAACTGTAGCAGTAATAAATATAAAGGTAAAAGAAAAATACGATAACAGTTTACAGCAGTTATTATAAAGGAAGCCAAAGCTTACCAATGATCTGCTTTCAATACTGTGTGACTGGGACTGCAGTTATACTAAAGCTTATATGCTGGCCATACTATACTGTGCTACTCCCATGTCTCAATGTGAAGCATTTTCTGGTGCACATCAAAAAAAAACTAAAGCACTTAGCTTTAGCAAGAAGCTATCAGTCCAATATTAGGTCCCAATTTCACTCCTAAATGCAGCAAAGTCAAGTAGTATGAGACCCCATCGAAGAAGCTGCCTTATTTCACTTGGGCTTTGCATGTGAAGCTCAGTTAAAAAGTTCTCACATAGTTCAGTGAATCTCCTGCATACTGTATAAGCTTAGTATTGAGACTTCTTAATTGTTAATAGAAAGTGAAAGCTCATGCTCACCTAACTTTGAAAACTAATCGCCAGGAAAGTAGAACCCTGCCCAAGCAGATAAGCATGTCTGCACACAGTGCATGTATAACCCTCAATGTGATTCTGATTTTGTCAGCTGTGCTTCATGTTCTACAGTTATCGGTCTCAAATTTGTTATGTAACTTTCAGCCTTGCAACTCCTGATTTTGAATAATTTGGGATCAAAGTCAATAATTTAAAATAACTGTCATAATCATACAATTTTTTAAAAAGACAATGGAAAATAAAGACTTCTTATCAAGTCCTGTATTGTGTTATTATGAAGACTCCAATTATTATTCCAGTTTAGGATCAATGGCAGCCTTGTTCAAAAAACATGGAAAGCAGATAATCAGACTTGAAATGTAGTTTTCAATCCAGAACCATAGGGAAATTGAAGGTGTTCAACAAGGTGAAGGGCAGAAGTTAGGAACAGTTGATTCAACTTGATGCAGTTGATCAAAACATTTGAGCTACCTAATTCCTTGGAAGAACAACAAGAACAAACAACACCATCAAGGTTCAATTAATTGTAATTCCCAGTATCTGGATGACAATATTTGAGATTGTGATATGTGTTCTGCTCCTGAGATAGTCTCTAAAGAAGCTCTGAAAGATAATAGGAACAGGTATTGTTTGGGACAGGCTAATATTCAGAGTAGGATTTTTTGCCCACTGCCTACCGGCCTTCTCGAGACTGTAGCGAGATCAAGGGAAGGATGAAAAGCCAAATCGGAACTTCATATTCCACTATATGAAAAGACTATTTACGGCAAACAAATCTAGGTGAGGGAACCTAGAGGAAACCTGGGGATTTTGCCAACCATACAAAAATATCAGAGAACGTCCAAGAACCAAATTTCCTGAAAGTCCACACTACATCCGAATGGAAAGACAACATTGACAGAAACTTCTAAACCAAATATAACGGGTGTGTGAACGATGGTAGGTGCTCAGAAGCCTAATCTGACCCAAATATCTTCACATTCTCAACACAAGATGACAAGCAGACTCCTAATTGAGCCATATTTGTATCTTGGATCGACATGGCCAAATCAGTTGCTCTTGTAATGTTCACTGGAAGAAGTAAATTATCTCTTTTTAAAGTAATGGCCAGATCGAAATATGGATAGGTCATTCTACACCACTAAAAAACTAGACAGCCACTACTCATTATGACAATAAGGAGGTGCACAGCATAATCTCTTTAAAATATTTTGGAGACCAAAGGAACTCCAGTTCTGGCATGGATGCTGAAAAAGAGAGCAAGCTGCACAGTTTTCTCCCATCTTGGGAGTCATAGAATGGTTACAGCATAGAAGGAGGCCATTTGGTCAGTTATATCCATGCTAGCTCTCTGCAAGAGCAACTCAGCTCGTCCCATTCCCTGGCCTTTTCCCCATAGCCCTGCAAATTTTTTCTCTTCAATATCTATCCAATTCTCTTTTGAAAGCCACAATTGGATCTGCCTCCACCACACTCTCAGGCAGTACATTCCAGATCCTAAACACTCGCTGCAGAAGAAGGTTTTCCTCATATCACCGTTGGTTCTTTTGCCATTCACCTTACATTGGTGTCCTCAGTTCTCAACCCTTCCGACAATGGGAACAGTTTCTCTCTATCTATTATGTCTAGACCCCTCATGATTTTGAACACCTCTATCAAATCTCCTCTCAACCTTCTCTTCTCTAAGGAGAACAAACCTAGCTTCTCCAATCTATCCACGTAACTGAAGTCCTCATCCCTGAAACCATTCTCATAAATCTTTTCTGCGCCCTCTAAAGCCTTCACATCCTTCCTAAAGTCTGGTGCCCAGAATTGGACACAATACTCCAGCTGAGACCGAACCAGTGTTTTATACAGGTTCATCACAACCTCCTTGCTTTTGTACTCTATGATTCTATTTTAAAGCCCAGGATCCTGTATGCATTTTTAACCACTTTCTCAACCTTTCCTGCCATCTTCAATGATTTCTGCACATATACACCCCCAGACCTCTCTGCTACTACACCCCCTTTAGAACTGCAACCTTTATTTTATATTGCCTCTCCTAGTTCTTCCTACTAAAACGTATTCACTTCACACTTCTCTGCATTAAATTTCATCTGCCACGTGTTTGCCCAATCCACCAGCCTGCTTGTCCTCTTGAACTCTATCACTATCCTCCTCACAATTCACAATACTTCCAACTATTCTGCAAATTTTGAAATTGTGCCCTGTACACCCAAGTCTAGGTCGTTAATATATAAAGAAAAACACAAGGGTTTCCCAAACACTTTTTCTTCCAATACAGTGAGCCTTAACAGAATGCCACAAGCACTTGAAATGGGGAGACCTCACACCACAGATAACCCTCTCAAAGGACACATTAGAAGCTCAGTCTGAATGCTGGGAAGGTGAATGTTTCCAGTACAAAGAAAATTAATGCACTCTGGGTCTTGGCGCCAAAGCTAGGGACCCCCTCGTGGTGAAATATCCAATTAAAGGTGATATTGGGGGATGTTCTTTAAACTTTAAGATTTTGGTACCATAAAATTTCTCTCCCTATCTCACTACGATGTGCACTCTCTGTCTTTCCATCTGTCTCTCCCTCCCCACTTCACTCTCTGTTCCTTTTTCCTTCCCCCCAACCCCACAACATTACAATTTGATATGGGAAAGAACAGGACCTGAGCAGGAAGGAAGTTAGAGAGGAGGGGGATTAAACATAGTAAAGCCTGCGGCCTATAAATTAAATTAAGGAGTATTCAAAGTCTAAAAACAAATTCTAATGATGTATTCCAATCTATGTGACATAAACCACATAGCTAGAGGTTGGCTATTACTTACAATAGGCACATACCAAAACCGTGCCTGTTAATTGAGCATTACTGAAACATAACCTCAATTCCCATTTGACAGGTTTATTTCTGATTTAATGCCTTGAAACAGATGTACACAACAAATCTGAATAAGCAGATATGTAAGAAAACTGGTTTACTAGGTAAGAATGTTATGTAAAAGTCTGTGGATTAAAGTCAGATGACATTCGTGTCAAGAAATTGCCTCCTTGGAATCAGGCACAAGTGAGAGTTGCTAGATCTTCACGGCTGGTGTCTCTGCTGTTTCTATGCCAACAACTCCAGGGAAGCTGGAATGGTTCCCAGAATTAAATAACGCGCTGAGGTTTGCACTATTCACTGGTGGATCATGTGTATGCAAGTATCTACATGTATCATACATATGCCAGATCTTATAAAGTTATGAATAACCGCGGCTGTGTGGACAGTTCCTCGTTTCTGATCAGTATTTTCTTTGATTTGTCTCTGAAGTTTGGAATGTTTGACAACGTAAAGTTTACGCCTTCCTATATGTGTTTGTTGTTAATTACTGAAAGAAAGGGGTAAAAAACATTGGCTCAGTATTTGCTGGAGCTCGACATCTTGTGGTGAACGTCATGAGTTAGATGCTTTTCTTCACCCTTCAGCTCCAATTACCTTTGTGCCACAATTTGCTGGAAATGCAAACTGATGGTCAATGGGGAATCTGGCACCTCCTGAACGACAGGACCAACAGTCCATCTCCTTAACCAATGAAATTTATGCATTGAAAAACACACCGAATGATGGAGAAGGAAATAGGGAAAATTAGAGCCCAATTAGATACAGATAGATAAATAAAGAAAAAGGAAAGAAAGTCTGGATTGAGAGAAAAAAAGAGACAGAAAGGAAAAGTAAGATTTTCTTTTAAATAATACATTTAAAAACCTTTAGGAACAATTTACCACCTGCAGGAGTGAGACATCACAGTTTTAAATGTTCCCTTTCTGGACCTCCAAGGTTGAGTGCTGTAAATCCCCCCATTAACAGGGTCCTCATGAAATTAAATGCCACCCTAACTTTCTGTGGCAAGTTTAATTTGCATGGCTATCAGCAGAGCGGCACAAATCATCCAGCAATTTGTGGCAGATTTGCAACTCACGGCTTATCTCTTCCTCATCACAAATTGCTGTTTTTCTCCCGCAGTAATAACGGTGGGGTCTGTGAACTCGCCATTATTTTTCCAGTAAATTCTGGGCCAATAGTTCAACACAGGCAACACCGAGTATTAAAAGAGACCACTGACACCTTGATGGGTTGATTTCTGTCAGACTTAACAGCAGCTAAAGCATAGATCAAAAATGTTCAAAAATCCCACTGTAACCCACTAAGTAACCTGCTCCAGTGTGAATTTTTGCAAGGCAAGTTTGTGTTAACACTTTTTAATGATTGTTTCAATGGCACACATAATTGCCAATCCCCAATAACAAACTTGTCTTTCCGCTCTCTTCATTATAATAAACCTGGTCAACTGCTCAAGTTACCAAGATTCTTTTATCGGGCCTTGAGTTTATTCTCACTTCCAAGCATGTCGTTCTCACAGATTACAAAGTGAGACTCATTGGAAATCCACAGCTAGATGTCCAGATGTCAAACATACAGTTACTTGCTTCAAAACAATCCTAAAATCTATTAATTTTTGTGCACAAAGCAGGGTCGCACAAACATCAGAGTGATGTGTTTTTTTACTGATCTAGTTTGTGGGATAAATGTTGGCTAGGACCCCATGCAGAAACTACCCTACTCTTCTACCATGGGATCATTTACACCCAATTGAGGAGACGGACCAGGCCTCAGTTAACATCTCATTCGAAAGGTGGCACCTCTGACAGTGCTGCATTCCCTCAATGATGCGCTGAAGTGTCAACCTGAATTATGTGCTCAAATCTCTGGAGTAGTACTTCAATCCACGGCACAGAGGTCAGTCAAAAGATTGTGAGTTCAAGCCTCACTCCAGAGAAGAAAGACAAAAGGACATAAGAATGTTTTTTAAAATGCATGGAGCAAGGAAGGCCATTTGGTTGATCAAATACGCCTCAGGATTTCAACCTGACTAAAAATGTCAGGCTTCCTTTACAAATGGCAAAGCACCATAACTCAGGATTCCTTCTCACACGTAGGAGATATACACATTTATAAAGGAAATGTCAGCTGTGGCACAGTTGGTAGCATTCTAAGCTCTGAGTCAGGGGATAATGGGCTGAATTTCGTTCAGCCTTTGGAGGCGAGCACGGAGGTTGGGGGAGCAAACAAACTGACAGGGGGCATCATTACCAATGTTGCCTGGGCCCCTTGCCATTTCGTCCGGGGCGGGCAAGGCCGAAGACAGTCTTCCCACTCCAGGCCATTTGAGGCACTTAAGTGGCCAATTAATGCCACTTAAGAGCATCTTCCTGCTTCCACCTCAATTTTGTCAAAGGCGAAAGGGCCCGCTGCCACAGGGAGGCGCCGCCAGGTAAAGCCTGATTGCCTCCTAGCGGGGTTGAGAGGGGGGTCCCTCCTTTGGGGGCAATCCAGGACCTTTGGAGGGCCCCGCTGGTAGCAATCGCCATTCCTCGAGAAGACCGCCCCCCCCAACTCCCACCCTGACCAATACCCATACCCCCACCTCAGCACCGGGACCTGCCTGAATGGCACCAGCAACACTGACCTCACTCCCGTCTCCCAGTGTCTTCTCTGTTTGTACTGCAGGGACTCCTGTAGTATTGGCAATGGCCTCCGTTCCCAGTGGCGCTGCCGGTACTACAGAGCTGCCAACCCTCTGATTGGCCGGCAGCTCTGGAGGCAGCAGCCCATCCCTTAAAGGGACACCATCCCTGACGGCGGGCAGTTAATTGGCTGCCCGCCATTAAATAGCTACGGGGGTCTGATGGAGTGCCGAGGTGGGTTCTCCCCGCTGCCTTCTGGCCCGTCTCCGGGAGCCCCGTCGCCAGAATAAAATCCGGCCCAATGGCTTCAAGTCCCACTCTACAAACATGAGCACCTATTGTTGGCTGACACTCCAGTGCAGTGCTGAGAGAGCACTGCACTGTTAGAAGTGCTGTCTTTCTGATGAGACGTGAAACCCAGGTTCCATCCACGCTTTGAGCTAGACCTAAAAGATTCCATAGCACTATTCAAAGAAATGCAGAGGAGTTTTCCCTGGTATTCTGGTCAATATTTAACCTTCAAACAACATTACAAAAAAAAAGGTATTAAGCGATATGGGGCAAATGCAGGCATATGGAGTTAGGTCACTGATCAGCCATGATATCATTAATGGTGGAACAGGCTCGAGGGGCTAAATAGCCTACTCCTGTTCCTATGTTCCTAAAAATAGATTATCTGGTCGTTACCACGTCACTCTTTACGTGTGCACATTGGCTGCCGATTTCCTACAATGTTACAGTAACTACACTTCAAAGGTACTTCATTGGCTGTAAAGTATTTTGAGATTAGCTGAGGTTGTGAAAGGCACTATACAAAAAATACAAGTGCTTTCTGTCTGTGAAACACAAAATGAGGAGGCACTTTATTAACTATCTGGCTTACGTTAAAAACATTAAGAAATAACAATTGCTTTTTCAAAATAAAATTATATTTTCAGTTGCTAATTAAAGAGTCTTTAAATCTAGCGGTGGTGCTGCATAATCTGCTGCCATTTCAAAGAGTGTGGTTTAAAACCGTCCCAAAAGTTAAGACTATTCCCTCAGTCTTTAAAAGAGGCACTCTCTTCATTATAGGCAGGGAAAGGATGTAGAATAGCTGAATGGCATAACTACGAGTTACAATAGAATGACATGTCTCAGCACAAACTGTGGGAAGGGCTGAACATCTTTTAATCCCTAACTAGCAATTCCCAATTAAAACAGCCTCTTATGTCTGAGAGTGTATTACGCTTGTGCTTTGTTTCAGGTAAACACGTTCAATTCACTGACTGTGTAGTGTTTGCACAAATATACTTCACTGTGTCCCACTGTTGCCTCTTGCTTACTGAACCATGTTCCTTGGGATGTAATGTGCCTTTCAAGTCTTAAGTAGGGGGTTGTAAAGCTTAAGTTAATTACTGGACATTTGAATGCTCGGTAACAGTTTTGTTGTTGCTAAAATCCTTATTAAACTTTGAAATAAAGGACTGTTATTAACTAAAATTGGCACTTGCATATTTCAAAGGAACAGATGAAAAGCATTTTGGGAGATCATTTAAGGCAGTACTTTATTTTCTCAGAGGTTTCATTTCCCAACCCCTCCCCCCAATATTTGCTTGGTTCTACCCGCCCAACTAGATGGCGGGAAGTCTAGAATGGACGTCTTATACTCAGTTACACAATAAAGACAATTTCCAATCTCCTCCACTCTCCCGAGGTAATGGCAAAATAACTGATTGACTGGCATGTCAGCAGCTTGGGAAGGAAAGAAAGAACTTGCATTTATATAGCGCCTTTCATGAGCTCAGGACATTCCAATGTACTTTTGAAGTGTAGTCACTGATAATAATATAGGATTAAAAGGAAATGTTATCAATTGAACTCGACAAACTATCCACCAGCTCTTTTCTTGTCCCACTCTGACTGTCCTGTGGTGCTTCACATGAGTGATAGCAAACAAAATTTGGCATTGAGTCATATAAGGCAATATTCAGACAGATAACCAAAGGCTTGGTCAAACAGGTAGGCTTTAAGGATCGTCTTAAAGGAGGAGACAGTGATAGAGAGGTGAAAGGTTTAAGGAGGGAATCCAGAGCTTAGGGCATTGGCAGCTGAAAGCACAGCCACCAATGGTGCAGCGATTAAAATCAGCAAGTGCAAAAGGCCTGCATTGGATGTACACAGATATCTCAGAGTGTTATAGAGCTGGAGGAGGTTACAGAGATGGGGGCTGGGGGGTGGGGGGTGGGGGGGGGGGGGGGGGGAAAGGACATGGAGGGATTTGAAAACAAGGATGAGAAGTTTAAAATTGAGGCACTGCCATACCAGGCACCAATGTAGGTCAGAGAGCACAAGGGTGATGGGTGAATGGGATTTGGTGCATGTTAGGATATGGGCAGCAGAATTTTGGATGGAGTTATGGTGTATGGAATATTAAAATGCAGTATTGCATCTCCCATGCTTGTCACTGGACTAGTAATCCAGAATTCCAGGCTAGTGCTCCAGGGACACGGTTTAAATCCCACCACGGCAGCTGGTGGAATTTAAAATTCAATTAATTAATAAAAATCTGAATTGAAAGCTACTCTCAGCAATGGTGTCAAGAAACTATCATCGATTGTCATAAAAACCCAACTGGTTCATGAATGTCCTTTAGGGTCTGGCCTACATGTGACTCCAGACCCACAGCAATGTGGTTGACTCTTAACTTTGCTCAAAAATGACCAAGCAAGCCACTCAGTTCAAGGGCAATTAGGGATGGGCAACAAATGCTGGCATGCCAGCGATGCCCACATCCCATGAAAGAATAAAAAAATCAATGTGACAAATGTCAGTCACAGCTCCCCTGGCTCTCTGAATAAATTTTAATAAAAGTTTTTTTGAAAAGCCTACAATAGGGAGGGTTACTAGTCATCGACTCAAGTGGCAGAACCACAGAATCATTGCAATGCAGAAGGAGGCCATTTGGCCCCTCGTGTCAGCACTGGCTCTCTGAAAGAGCAATTGCCTCAGTTCCATTCCCCTGCCTTCTCTCCGTAACGCTGCACATTCTTCCTTTTCATTTTACTGTCTAATTCCCTTTTGAATGCTTCAATTGAACCTGCCTCCACCACATTCTCAGAGACCTTAACCACCCGCTGCGTGAAAAAGTTTTTCCTCATGTCACTTTTGCTTCTCTTACCAAATACTTTAAATCTGTGCCCTCTCGTTCTCGATACTTTCACGAGTGGGAACAGTTTCTCTCTATCTACTCTGTCCAGACCCCTCATGATTTTGAATACCTCTATCAAATCACCTCTCAGCTTTTTCTTCTCCAAGGAAAACAGTCCTAACTAAAGGCCTGCTCAGGTCGGGAATAAAAACCCCGATCCAAACCCAACCAAACCACAGCGGACCCGGCCCGACCTCGTCTCGGCCGACCCAACCCGAGCCCGAAAGCCGGATCTGGAAGATAGGCCCGGCCCGACCCGAACCCGACACATGTCGTCGGGTCCCGTCTGGTTCGGTTCGGGTAGCAGGCCTTCAGTCCTAACTTCTCCAATCTATCTTCATAACTGAAATTCCTCAAAACCTGGAACCATTCTCGTGAATCTTTTCTGTACTCTCTCCAATGCCCTCATGTCCTTCCTCAAGTACAGTGCCCAGAATTGGACGCAATACTCCAGCTGAGGCCGAACTAATGTCTTATACAAGTTCAACATAACTTCCTTGCTCTTGTACTCTATGCCCTATTAATAAAGCCCAGGATACTGTATGCTTTATTAACCCCTCGCTCAACCTGTCCTGCCACCTTCAATGACTTATGCACATATACGCCTAGGTCTCTCTGCTCCTGCACCCCCTTTAGAGTTGTACCCTTTATTTTATATTGTCTAAAATTGTACCATTTATTTTATATTGTCTAGAACTGTTTCCTTTATTTTATATTGTCTCATTTTGTGCCAACAGAGGTCTGTTAGCACCATCTGCTGGCTCAGGAAAGCCTGTCGGAATCAAACTAGTCATTTCAAGAGGGAGGGGATGGTCCTCACTGTACAGCTGTAAACCTACTAAACGCAACCAGCAGAAGGCAACTGGGAATATATAAGGGGTATGGAGCCACCTTTGGAAGTCCTCCAATCCTCCCAAAATTTCTGGGATGCCCCCAAATTTTCCCATCTCTCTTCCACCTTCCAATTACCAGGCCACCCTCCCATGTGGATCGATTTTTTTCCAGCCACTGGACTGATTGTGTCCAATGCTTCTTGCTCAATAATTGGGAACTGAAATTTGTTGGTCAGGTTTGTGGGATTTTTTTTTGCAAAAGGTGTTCAAAGAAAGGAAAAAGAAAGAACCTGCATTTTGTGACCTCAGCTCATCCCAAAGCACTTCACAGCCAATGAAGTGCTTTTGAAGTGCAGTTACCATTATAATGCGGCAGCCAATTTACACATAGCACAGTCCCACAACACCACAGTGATAATCTGTTTTGGTGATGTTGGTTGATGGATAAATATTGGCCAGAGCTTCCCTGCTCTTGCCTTATAATAGCAGAATGGGATCTTTTACATACACCAGACAGGACTATGGTTTAACATCTCATCCGAAAGACAGCAACTCCGACAAAGCAGCACTCCCTCAGTTCTGAAGCTATAATCATGTGACCTGCTGTTAGCTGTTCAGATTGGTCAGTAGGGGAAGAAGTGTGTAGGTAGAGTGGGGCTGAGGTGGAGCAGGGGTGGAAGAGGGTGAGGTGGAGAGGGGGTGAAGTGGAGAGGAGGTGGGGTGCAATGGGGGTGAGATGGAGCGAGGGTCAGGTGGAGTGAAGGTGAGGTGGAGACAGGGTGAGGTTGAGACGGAGTGAGCTGGAGAGGGGCTGGGTGCAGCGGGGGCGAGATGGAGCATGGTTGGGGGTGGAGCGAGGTTGAGGTGCAGCAGGGGTGGGTAGAACAGGGTTGAGGTGGAGTGAGGTTGAGGTGGAGCTGGGGTGGGGGTGCAGCGGGGGAGAGGTGGAGAGGGGGTGAGGTGGAACAGGATTGGCTGAAATAGAAAGGCCAGGATAAACTGCAGGAGACATTCTGAACAGTCTTAAGAGTTCTTGAGAAAGGAGCGAAGACAAATAAAAAGTTAAATGAAGTGAACTGGAAGATCAAAAAATGTTAAGGCAGCAACCTGCAGAGAAAGAGAGAATCTGGAAAAGATTATATAGCAGCTTATCCAGTCTTTTAGAAACATCCCAAAGCGATTCACACAAATTACTCTCACTGTGCAGTTAAAATGCAGCAGCCATTTTGCAACAAGATGAATATTCCAGTCTATCCTTTTTAGTGATGTTGATTACAGGAAAGATCAAAACTCAATGGACCTCTTTGACTAAGTTCATGGGATCTTTAATATTCACCTGGAAACACACAGTGCCTTGGCTTAACAACTGAAGGACAGGACGTCAACAGTTTAGCAGTTCCATCAATACTGGATTAAAGTATCAGCCTAGACAGTAGCCAGGATTTTATCTGGGCAACGGGGGTCACGGCCACTGGCTAAAGCGCCGGCAAGAGCCCCGCGTCACCTCCTCGGGGAAGGCCTGCCACATTATGTGCCAATTAGGCACTTAAGTAGACAGCGGCAGGCCTTCCCGGGATTAAGGCCAGCGATGGAAGCCCCACCCACTGACAGCTGCTGGCCAATCAGAGGCAGGCAGTTCTTTAATTGAGCAGCGCCACCACGGAGGGCTGCTGCCAGTACTAGATTCACCGGAGGTGCTGGATATAGGCCACAGGTGAGTCAGGGCAGGAGGGGTTTCCACGGGATGGGGGTCATGGAGGAGGGGCGAGTAAGGGGAACAGCAGCAAGGGAAGGGGGGGTGTTTCTCAGTGGGCCCCTCCCAATGCCAGGTCCTTCGATCAGGCTCTAAGTTCCTTTTAACGTGGGATCCCCATAAACCCGGCTGGGAGCCGGCAAGCAACCTGCACAAGTTTGCTTGACATGCTCCCCGTGCGCCAACAGGTCCGCCCACCACTGGGCTAATACCAGCAGCAGCAGCAGGATGAGGCCCTTAACTGAGCATTAATTGCCCACTTGAGGGCCTCAATGGCAGTGGGGGCGGTGGGCCTTTCACAGGCCTTCCCGCCCCCGGATTTAATTTGGGTGGAAGCAAGAAGGTGTCAGGGTTCCCTCCTCACCATCATCCCACCCGATTATAAGCTCTCCCTGCCTCCAAAGTAGCCGCGGGTAAGAGCATAAAATTTCCCCCAGTCTGTGCTGAGGTCTGGAGTGAGGCTTGAACCCATAAACCTCTAAGTCAGGCAAGGGTATTACCAAATGACCCAGGGTTGACTGAAAACTTCTGAAGGAAAAGACAGCCAGACATAAAGTCAGTTAAGAGCCTATAGTCGACCAATCATGGAAGCCAAGACCCTCTTCCTCTGCAGGTAACTAGTGAACCAGAGAAAGGGGAAGAAATATTTTCTCCAGTTAGTGAGGAACCAGAGAAAGGTATAAAAGGAGGACTTTAGTTAGTTAGTTCTATTTTAGTTTAAATAAAGCCGCTTAATTTAGTTAAAAACTATCCATTGGTTACTATGTACTGTATTATATTGGAGTGCAGCAGATGGTAGATGTATGGTATCCCATCCCTGACACCATTGTGTAGTATAATGACCTGAATCCAGAAAGCTATTGGTATCAGAGGATCCGCAAGCTGCTGCCTGATCACCAGTTAAAAGCAGGGCCAATTCTTTCCCTATTAGCGGTGGGAATGGCCTGGTTTTGATATAATACAGGTGGAAAAGTAAATGAAAAGGGTATGTGGAGGTCATGGGCTGGATTTTACATCGGGCGGACGGGAGCTGGCCACCGACGTAAAAGTCAGTGGCGAACCCGCTTCGGTCTAGCCTGGGGATCCATCCCGCATTTTATGGGTCTCCAGGCTTTAATTGTACCGAGGCAGGACGTCCGCCCGCTTGAGGGAGGAAGTACCGCCTCATTGAGCTGCCAGCCAATCATCGGGCTGGCAGCTCTTAGTCCCAGCAGCGCCACCGGGAGCGGTGGCCACTGCTGGGACTGCAGCCCAGCCGAGGACCAAGAGCCAGGCATGCAGGTAAGCTTGGGTTGCCTCGCCGTGGGTAATCTCTCGGGCCCCGACGAGGCAAGGGTGGTCGTTTGGGGGAAAGGGGGCGTCTTGGGTCCTGGGGGTGGTTGGGGAAGCGGGAGTGGCCCTGAATTGGGCACCCTGTGCCCGTTTGTCAGGGCCCACCCCCAGGGTGCTGAGAAGCCGCCAGCTTTCACCGGGCAGTCTTTACCAGCTCCAGGATGCCTGCTTGCCATGGGTAAAATCCCCGTGGAGACGGGCGAAGGCCTTTAAGCAGCCGTTAAGTGGCAACTTAAGGACCTTGATTGGCCTGGGGCGGGCGGCCCGTTTTGCGCCTACCCCCCTGCCCTACGTAAAGGAGGCAGGAGTGGGTGGGGAAGGCCTCCCAGAGCCTCTCGCTCCACATTACGTCACTGCACCCCCCCCCCACTACCATCCAGCTCGCTGGGGTGGTGTAAAATTCCAGCCGATGGGTCACTCCACAGTGTCCAATCTATACATCAAAGTGCTAACAGTTTGGGAGATCAACCTTGGCCAACAGGGACCTGAAGCAGTAGTCAAAGCTAGTCTTGCTCTGCATCTTTTATATTATCTGCAGGTCTTTATAAATACAATAGAACTATAATGTGTTTGCTGCCCCTAGTCGGTTTATTTTATCTAGACCCTTTATTTATAATTTTGAACTTAAATTGAATTTTACATGCAGAGAAAGGGAGGGTTAATGGCTCATGAGACTGAGAGAGTAGCAAATCCCGACATGTGGGATTTTACGGGGACTCCCGAGGTGGGATCAGAGGGGGGGGGAGGGCAGGGAGAATCGCAATGGGTAGTGGGGGTGGGGCAGAGAGCCCATAGCCCAGCGATCTTCCCAGGGGTGGGAAATGCCAACGACAGCCTTCCCACCCACAGGCTAATCGAGGCCCTTAAGTGGCCTATTAACAGCCAATTAATGGCCTCTTCCTGCCACCGCAGGGATATTACCAGTGGCTGGGGGCAGGGGGGGGGGGGGGGGGGGGTGGGTCGCCTCCGCCACGTGGGGAGGACGCCTTGTAAAACAAGGCGGCTGCCTGTGGGCTTGGAAGTCCCTCTTTTGTAGGCAATTTGTGGCTGAGGCCTCTGCAGTACCGGCAGTGGCCACCGCTGCCAGTGGTGCTCTGATAATGCTGAGCTACCGGCCCTCTGATTGGCTGGCAGCTCTTGGAGGTGGATCCCTGTCCCTTTAAAGACTTTAATGGGCTGGGGATCCCGCCTCCTAAAACTTTGAATGAAAAATACCAGAGGATCGGTCCGGGGAGACACGAAGAGGCAGAGGCCGGGTTCCCCCTGTCTTTCCGGCCCAGCACCAGGAGCCCCACTTCCAGCACAAAATCCAGCCCATCTTGTATGCATCACGCTGTTTTATTGATTACATTGCCATGCTGAATCCAGGGAAAGCATTTGACACCTTAACCAGCATTGTCAATTCTGGTTGCAAGTATTCCTGGAGGTTTCATTAGATGACCTCTGGTCTCCAACTGCCTCACCCAGTCAAATAGTATTTTTTCCCCATCTCCAATATTTTTATATTAAGTAAAAGTGGTAAGAGAATGAAAACAAAAATAATATATTTTTAATGCCCCTCTGATTTTTCTTCTGAGTTGAGTATACCAGTCTTTAAGTCCTGGAATGTGGGCAACCATAACTTTAACCTGCGTTTAGCTGGCTTTAGATGCGAGCATAAAACAGGCGATATTGGATCAGCCACACATTATACATCTGTACTGATTTTCATTCTCATCAACTTCATTAGAAATAAAATCAGGAGAGATGTTCACCAGGCAGCTGATCTGATGTCATCTGTTTTACACTATCACCCAAAGTCCAAATTACCCCCGTAGATTAACGAAACCCCCTGTGGAAAAAGACACTGAAAGCCAATTTCTCAATTACCCCGAGCACCATTCTCACCACAACGATGTCACATGCAGTCACTTCAGCAACAAGCTTTGAACTCATTTAAGCCATAAAGCTCTTTTTGCGAGTAAACTAAAAATCAACCCTGACAATCAATTTTTCAGAAGGCACTGCCCCTTTAACAGTTCAGTCTCATGTGAGATTACGCCAAACTGAGATTTTTTAATAAATATATATAAAACCAGCTTTAAGTATCACTAAGGTCCACAGAGACCTTTCGATTCGTAGCCACTCACCATGTGAAGTTTCTTCCAGAAATTCTGATCCTCGGGCACTTCTCTAAGGCTGGGTGGTATGTACCAAAAGCAGACGTTTGCGTACTCCGGCTAGGGATATAACAAGATGCATACAATATTATTATGTCATGTAGCAACAAATGCAATAATAACTGAACACATCATTCATGAGGTTTCTGAAACCACACTTAAGAAACAGATATTCGACTCTGAAATTCCAGTGTAAGGTGTATGTTATGCATTAGTCACTGAAGGGACAGGAATATTCCTCTGACCTCTTCAGGGATCATTTTAACTTTGGTTAATGGTGTGAAATGAGCAAAATCGGACAAGGGCAGTTAATTTCATGTTGCCGGATTTTAGAGTTGCCAATTTGTTTGGACATATTCCTGCAGATCTCAGCAGATGATCTCCTGCCCCAGAATGTCAGCCTTTTCCCGAAATTTAATCTTTTGGTGATCAATAAATGAAAGTATTCAAAGAAAAAAAAACAAATTTTTTTAATGCACCCCCCCCCCCACCCCCCGCTATGATTTTTCTCCTTGCTTGGTCACAATAGTCTCCAGAAGATCAATCTTTAATTTATGTCGTCTCCAGGATTGATAACCCTACCTGTTTTTACACCATTGTCCACAGTTAAAAGCACCGCCGGCCAGTTCCCAATGAGTAGCACAGCAATGTTCAATTGTTAGGCAGGGTTGAGCAAGCTCAGCTAATGATTCTATGCTCCAGTGCCTTAAGAGTACAGCTGTAATTTTTTCAACTCCTCATCAGATGATAAGGGAAGTAAAAGTAAACTGCACTCTCAAGGTGGGAATGGTCCTTTGAGACTGGGGTTAATGCATATCATTGAACCAGAAGACAGGGTTTACTCTGCTTCTAACCTGGCTTACATACTCTCACAGGGTTTCCAAAATGGAAGACTATTCATTCCTTCGCAGTTTTATGAGCAAAGAGAAAAAAGGAATTCCCCTCACCAACAAAAAATACGTCAGTATTCAATGGGCAAAAGCTGGTAAGTTTGTTAGATGTTAAATTATAAAAAATACATGCAGGTTTTGAAAGTTGCAATGGAGCTCAGTACTCAGGAGATTCAGAAATTATATCCTGGGGGAAACCATAGCTAGGAACCATCGTTTCCTGTCACATTTTATCTCCTTGTTAAAGATACCTCTTCCTGTGGATAACATTATAAGTGGGCAAGTGTTTTATATTCACCCAAACACTTAGGGGATCATTTTAACCTGATCTTTTGGAGTCAATGGAAAGTAGAATGAGGTGGGTGGTTGATCTGATCCCACCAGTTTTGTGTCGAGCAGGTGAGCTTAAAATCACCTTCCAAGAGTATGAAGTAGCCTCAAACACAGTTCTCACCATGCCTGAGTCTGAACAGTCTGGCCAAGGGTCTTTGACATTGCCCAGTGATCATACCCAAAACCCAATCTTGTCACCAATATTAGTCACTGGATGGTGCATGGAAGCAGGAGGCTGGTTCAGGTCAGTTTCCCCTCACCCCAACAAACCCTGACCCCCCCAACCCGCCCAACATCCTCACCCCACACTGGGGATGTTGAAATCGACAATAATGTTTTACAACTGCCTCAGGTGAGATCAGGTAACTCCCCACAGGCCCAACGATTGAACTCTGGGCCTTTCCTCTAGGTCTTTAAAATTTTGAATGAGCTGGATAGAGGAGATGTTTTAACTTGTGGGGGGTGACCAAACTAGGAGCCATAAATTTCAACTGGTTACTAATAAATCCAATAGGAAATTTAGAATGAATTTCTTTACTCAGAGAAGCATGGAGCTTACTACCAAAAGGAGGAATCAAGGAAAATAACATCGATCATTTAAGGGGAAACCAGAGGCACAGAAGAATAGCAGGACAGGTGGGAGGAGGTTCATGTGGAGCATAAGTACTGGTACACACTAGTCGGGCTGAATTGTCTGTTTCTGTGCTGTAAATTCTATGTAATTCTAGATGTATGGCTCAGCATCACACAGTGTTATATCCAACAAAAGAGAAGCTTAAAATTTTCATAAGCCATTGTACAATGGGTTCAGGGAAAAAAGTAGTTCCAAGCGAGATGGATAATTGAGACCCATGCTTGTGACACACCTGGTTACTGCCACAATTTTGTTTTATGAAGTCATGTAATTTTCACACATGCCTCAAGATTTGAATTTCATCCTGATGTGTTCCAGATTAAAGAGAAATAGATAAATAGAATTTGAAAGCCAAACAAATGGCTGACATCTTGCAGGAAACAGCTTTTTATCTAATTGAAAGCAACAGCAACTAGTATTTATACAGCAATTTTAATATAGTAAAATATGCCAAGGTGCTGCACAGGCACATTATCGGACAAAATTTGACACTGAGCCACATAAGGAGATATTAGGGCAGGTGACCAAAACATTAGCTTTTAAGGAGCATATTAAAAGAGCAGAGATAGTGAGGTTTAGACAATTCATATAGGAGCACAAGAAAATGGCAAGTAAAAGACCAGCCTGCAACACACTCATGATGACTGGAACATCAGGACTAGATGCTTCCTAACAACCACCACATACACACACCCCACCACCCCCATCCACTCCATAGCTCCGCAGTATAATAATCTTCTATGATAGGCAAACCCAAGGCCAATAAGGGAAAATATTCACTGGAAAATTCCTCTCCAACTCTCAGGTGATTGAAACCAAACCAGGATTTCACATGGACCATATGTTATCTGTAAAGCCATTTATCTTCCATATGATCTGTGACCGTAAAGAACCAGTCCACCTCTCTATTGAACGTATATAGAGTCAGCACCCATCAGTACCAGCCACCAATGCATTCCAGAGGCTCACTACCCTCTGAGAAAAGAATTGCCTAATATCCAGTCTATTGCTATTCTTACATAGTTTAAACTCATGTCCTCTGAACCTTCCCAATCTGTTGAACTGGAATAATCTATCAATAGGTATATTATCTAGCCCATTCATTATTTTATAAACCTCTAGCAGGTCACTTCTAAGACTACGCTACTCCAAAGTAAACAGACCCAGCTCCTTAAGCCTCTAGCGAGACAGTTACTCGCCCCAATTTCTCTGCCCTCTGATGCCAAGGTCAAAGATGTCACTGAACGGCTGCAGAGCACCCTGAGGGGGGTGACCAGCCAGCAGTCATGGTCCATATTGGTACCAACAACACAGGTAGGAAGAGGGATATGTCAGCTAGGTAAGAAATTAGCAAGAAGGACCTCAAAAGTAGTAATCTTCAGATTACTCCCAGGACCATGCACACGTGAATATTGAAATAGGAGGTCAGTGCAGATGAATGCTTGGCTGGAAAGATGGTGCAGGAGGGAGGGCTTTAGATTCCTGGGGCATTGGGACCAGTTCTGGAGAAGGTGGGATCTATATAGGTTGGATGGGTTGCACCTGAACAGAGCTGAGACAAATTTGCTTGCAGGGTGATTTGCTATCACTATTGGGGAGGGATGGAGATAGCAGAAGGGCTTGTCATAATCTACCCATCTTCCCTGGATATGGGGGAGGTGCCAAAGGATTGGAGACTGGCAAATGTGACACCCTTATTCAAGAAAGGGTATAAGGACAGTCCTAGCAACTGCAGGCTAGTTAGTTTAATATCAATGGTGGGTAAGGTTTTGGAAACAATAATCAGGGGAAATACCAACGGACAATTAGAGAGGTTCAAGTTAATTAAGGATAGCCAGCATGGATTTGAAAAAGGTAGATCATGCTTGACGAATCTAATTCAATTCTTTGATGAAATAACAGAGAAGGTTGACGAAGGGAATGCAGTGGATGTTGTTTATATGGATTTTAAGAAAGCCTTTGATAAGGTACCACATAAAGGCTCGTTAACAAAATTGAGGCTCATGGAATAGGAGGGTCAGTGTCCAATTGGCTAAAAAATTGGCTTAAGGACAGAAAACAGTGAGTCGTATTAAATGGTTGCTTTTCAGACTGGAGGATGGTAGATAGTGATGTTCCCCAAGGGTCAGTGCTGGGACCACTGCTTTTTTTGCTATATATAAATGACTCGGATCTTGGAATACAGAGTAGAATTTCAAAATTTACTGACTACACCAAACTTGGAAGTGCGGCAAACAATGAGGATAATATGAACCACCTGCAACATAGATATAGATAGGCTGGCAGAATGGGCAGAGAGGTGGCAGGTGGAATTTAATACTGAGTGATGCATTTTGGCAGAAGGAATAGGGAGAGGCAATATAAACTAAATGGCACAATTCTAAAGAGTGTGCAGGACAGAGGGACCTGGAGGCGCATGTGCATGGATCTTTGAAGGTGGCAGGACATATTGAGAGAATGGCTTGTAAAACATATGGGATCTTGGGCTTTATAAGTAGGGACATTGAATACAAAAGCAGGGAAGTTATGCTGAACCTTTATAAAGCTCTGCTTAGGCCCCAACTGGAGTACTGTGTTCAGTTCTGCTCACCACACTTTAGGAAGTATGTGAGGGGCCTTGAGATAGTACAGAGGAGATTTACCAGAATGGTTCCTGGGATGGAGAATTTTAGCTACAAGGTTTTTGCAAAAGATGGGTTTGTTTTCCTTAGAACACAGGAGATTGAGGGGAGATTTAATAGAAATGTACAAGATTATGGCAGGCTTAGGTAAGTTAGACAAGGAAAAACTGTTCCCGTTAACAAATGGCACAAGAACTAGGGGACACAGATTGAAAGTTTTCGGCAAAAGATGCAGGGGGAATATGAGGAAGTACTTTTTTACACAGCGGGTGGTAATGACCTGCAACTCGCTGCCCACAGGGTGGTGCAAGTGGAGACGATCAATGAAGGCAAGAGGAATATTGCGTGCAATTCTGGTCGCCACACTACCAGAAGGACGTGGAGGCTTTGGAGAGGGTACAGAGGAGGTTTACCAGGATGTTGCCTGGTCTGGAGGGCATTAGCTATGAGGAGAGGTTGGAAAAACTCAGATTGTTTTCGCTGGAACGACGGAGGTGGAGGGGCTACATGATAGAGGTTTACAAAGTTATGAGCGGCATGGACAGAGTGGATAGTCAGAAGCTTTTTCCCAAAGTGGAAGAGTCAGTTACTAGGGGACATAGGTTTAAGGTGCGAGGGGCAAAGTTTAGAGGGGATGTGCGAGGCAAGTTTTTTTACACAGAGGGTGGTGAGTGCCTGGAACTTGCTGCCAGGGGAGGTGGTGGAAGCAGATACGATAGCGACGTTTGAGAGACATCTTGACAATACATGAATAGGAAGGGAATAGAGGGATATGGCCCCAGAAGTGCAGAAGGTGTTAGTTTAGGCAGGCATCAAGATCGGCACAGGCTTGGAGGGCCGAATGGCCTGTTCCTGTGCTGTACTGTTCTTTGTTCTTTGAAGTCAGATGGCCACCTGAGAGAAATAGACTTGCAGGGATATGGGGATCAAGCCAGGGAGTGGGACTGACTGCATAGCTCTGTGAAGAATCGGCCTGGACTCGATGGGCCGAAAGGCCATAAATGTGCCATAAATGACTCTATGGTAGTAGGTGATATAACAAGGTACAACTTGAGAGGGTGGGAACTAGGGTTGATACCTAACCCCAGAGATTGCTGGGAGATGTGGGGGCACAGGGTGCAGGGTTTTAGGTTATCTAAATGTCATGAACTTTTGGCTTTTTGGTTAATGGAAGACCCAACCTGTAAGTGAACCACAAACAACAGGCTGCCAATGAAGACAAAAAACAGAAAAAAAGTAAACTGGAACAGTAACAACCCACAGTCTTTTGTCTGCTGATACGAAATCAGCAAAAAGCAAATATGGAACAGGAAATTTCGTTATCCAGAAAGTGGTGAGAATGTGGAGCTTGCTACCACATGGAGTCGTTGAAATGAATAGTACAGATGCATTTAAGAAGAAGTTAAGTAAGCATACGAGGGAGAAGGGCATAGAGGGTTATGCTGATAGTTAAGTGAGAAAGGGAGGGCAGGAAGCTCAAATGGAGCATAAATGCCAGCATGGACTGGTTGGCCTATTTCTGTGTTGTATATTCTATGTATTTCTATGAAAGGTCAGGACTTTGGACACTGCAACAAAAAGTAACAATGAGAGGCCTCTTTTGTGGGAGATGGAAACTGGATGAAAAAACCTCAAAAATCTAAAGAAAACCAAAACAATTGTACACCAACATACAAATTAGGAGCAGAAGTAGGTCACTCAATAAGATCATGGCTGAACTGATGGTAACCTCAACTCCACATTCCCGCCTACCCCCAATAACCTTCCACCCCCTTGCTTATCAAGAATATATCTACCTCTGCCTTAAAAAATACTCAAAGACTCTGCTTCCACCGCCTTTTGAGGAAGTTCCAAAGACTCACAACCCTCTGAGAGAAAAAAATTCTCCTCATCTCTGTCTTAAATGGGCGATCCTTTAATTTTAAACAGTGACCCCTAGTTCTAGATTCTCTCACAAGAGGAAACATCCTTTCCACATCCACCCTGTCAAGACCCCTCAGAATCTTATATGTTTCAGCAGGGGAGACAATGTGAAAGAAAACTAGGAAGAATTGTTTTGGTGGTGTTACAAAAGTGCTTCCTTTCTTTTAAATATTTTATTTTTTTCAGGACTTCGTTAAAACTGGAAAGATTCCAAGGATGTGATTTTTTTTTTTTACCAAGTTCACCCAAGGGACATTTGAGATGTTGTTTGAAAGTCACCTGTGCTGGAAGTCATGTGCTACTGGCTCAGTAAACAACAGAACCATTGGTGACCTGGGGGAAAAAATGGTTACAGAGAAACCACATGTCATGGTTTATTGAGGTCAGGAGGTCGAATCTCTCTTTGGGGTTTGGATATTGTTTTCAGTGTAGTTGGGGTGTGAACTGTTTGAAGACAGTTGGTATTTTCCTGCCAAGGAAAGAAGAAACCACCCAGCTCACCTCCTCCTCTACCTCTTTGAAGGAATCCTGCAAAGATCCAGTATGGGAAAGCTAAAATCCCTGGTGCTGCATAGCTCCTGGGAAGTTGAAAAAAAATCCTGCGAATCAAGTGTGTGCTGATGGAAAACCCTGATGCCACATTTCTCCTGGAAAGCCTACTAGAATAATTTTCGACATCTCCAGAACGGACTGCTTCTAAAACGATCCCAGTGACCCATCTCCGTATACCCAGATGCCAGACCAAAAAAGGGACAACTGACTTCCTTCCATATCTTCTCTTTCTTTTGTCAAGTGTTAGTGAATATTTGGCCAAAGTAGTTTTTTTTCTGTCTTTTGTTTTTGTAACAGACCTCTGCAGAGAGAATTTCTGTATTTTGTTTTTCCAGTGTGTGTGAGTTATTTGGGGAATTTAAAAAGGGAACTTTCATATTTCAATCTGTGTGTTAATGCTTTGCTTCATTACTGGTTAAGTCTTGTTTTATAAAAAAGTGATAATTTTGTTGTTTATTAAAGAAACTTGGTTGGTGTATTTCATTCTGGGATATAAAAAATAGGGTATATGATTGGCTGTATCAGTAACCAGGTAAATACTTAAATATATGATGTGACCTGTGGAGAAGTGGAACTCGAAAAGACAATGCACTCCTCCCGCCTTAGTCGTAACAATAGCCACCCCTGGCCAGACCATGTTCTGAATGGTGTACCCAGTTTTGAGTATTATTTAGAGCCACTGTTTATTGTTATTCGTCAATTGAATTCTTTTTATTCGTTCATGGGAGGTGGGCATCACTGGCAAAGCCAGCATTTACTGCCCATTCCTAATTCCCCTTGAGAAGGTGGTGGTAAAACAAAATTCAATGCATGTAGTCTTTAGTAATCTTAGTAGCAGAGTCTGCAGCTGGTGTCTCTGCTTAAGATTAGAACTAGTAATTGGGTTATTTCCCTGAACATAGGGACAAATTAATAGGTAAGTCAAAGGTCAAAGATTTGCATAAAATACTTACCTCCAGAATCAGCCGGAATTCTTTCTTCTTCTTAATTTCATCAGCCAAATACCTGCAATTAGAATCAAATGTAGGGTATCAAGATTAAACATCAACAAACTTTTAAAAACTGTTGTTATGACTGTCCATTACAGTCAAAGCCCCCAATCAAAATATATGATTCTGATTGTGGTAGGAGAAATGCACTGTTAATTCAATCCATCCCTCTACAGATTGACTAACACGTCATTTTAAAGTTTCCAAATTAATGAAAGACCCAGCCAAATTGTACCATCTATTAACCCCCGAATGAGGCTAACCAAACCAGATGTCTTTAAAATCAACAAATTAACCATTTAATTAGAAAAACTAAATTCTTAAACACTTCTTTCTTCTTTGGCCTCCTTGTCTCGGGAGACAATGGATAAGCGCCTGGAGGTGGTCAGTGGTTTGTGAAGCAGTGCCTGGAGTGGCTATAAAGGCCAATTCTAGAGTGACAGACTCTTCCACAGGTGCTGCAGAGAAATTTGGTTGTCAGGGCTGTTACACAGTTGGCTCTCTCCTTGCGCTTCTGGCTTTTTTCCTGCCAACTGCTAAGTCTCTTCGACTCACCACGCTTTAGCCCCGCCTTTATGGTTGCCCACCAGCTCTGGCGATCACTGGCAACTGACTCCCACGACTTGTGATCAATGTCACAGGACTTCATGTCGCGTTTGCAGACGTCTTTAAAGCGGAGACAAGGACGACCGGTGGGTCTGATACCAGTGACGAGCTCGCTGTACAATGTGTCCTTGGGGATCCTGCCATCTTCCATGCGGCTCACATGGCCAAGCCATCTCAGGCGCCGCTGGCTTAGTAGGGTGTATATGCTGGGGATGTTGGCTGCCTCGAGGACTTCTGTGTTGGAGATACGGTCCCGGCACCTGATGCCAAGGATTCTCCGGAGGCAACGAAGATGGAATGAATTGAGGCGTCGCTCTTGGCTGACGTACGTTATCCAGGTCTCGCTGCCATAGAGCAAGGTACTGAGGACACAGGCTTGATACACTTGGACTTTTGTGTTCTGTGTCAGTGCGCCATTTTCCCACACTCTCTTGGCCAGTCTGGACATAGCAGAGGAAGCCTTTCCCATGCGCTTTTTAAATTCTGCATCGAGAGACAGGTTACTGGTGATAGTTGAGCCTAGGTAGGTGAACTCTTGAACCACTTCCAGAGTGTGGTCACTGCTATTTACGGATGGGGCATTTCTGACGTCCTGTCCCATGATGTTCATTTTCTTGAGGCTGATGGTTAGGCCAAATTCGGTGCAGGCAGCCGCAATCCTGTCGATGAGTCTCTGCAGACACTCTTCAGTGTGAGATGTTAATGCAGCATCGTCAGCAAAGAGGAGTTCCCTGATGAGGACTTTCCGTACTTTGGACTTCGCTCTTAGACGGGCAAGTTTGAACAACCTGCCACCTGATCTTCTGTGGAGGAAAATTCCTTCTTCTGAAGACTTGATCGCATGTGAGAGCAGCAGGGAGAAGAAGATCCCAAACAGTGTAGGTGCAAGAACACAGCCCTGTTTCACGCCACTCAGGATAGGAAAGGGTCTGATGAGGCATCGCTATGCTGAACTGTGCCTTTCATATTGTCATGGAATGAGGTGATGGTACTTAGTAGCTTTGGTGGGCATCCAATCTTTGCTAGTAGTCTGAAGAGACCACATCTGCTGACGAGGTCAAAGGCTTTGGTGAGATCAATGAGAGCAACGTAGAGGGGCATCTGTTGTTCACGGTATTTCTCCTGTAGCTGGCAAAGGGAGAACAGCATGTCAATGGTGGATCTCTCTGCTCGAAAGCCACACTGTGCCTCAGGGTAGACACGCTCAGCCAGCTTCTGGAGCCTGTTTAAAGCGACTCGAGCGAAGACTTTCCCCACTATGCTGAGCAGGGAGATTCCACAGTAGTTGTTGCAGTCACTGCGGTCACCCTTGTTCTTACAGAGGGCGATGATATTGGCATCGCGCATGTCCCGTGGTACTGCTCCCTCCTCCCAGCACAGGCAAAGCAGTTCGTACAGTGCTGAAAGTATAGCAGGCTTGACACTCTTGATGATTTCAGGGGTAATGCCGTCCTTCCCAGGGGCTTTTCCGCTGGCTAGAGAATCAATAGCATCACTGAGTTCCAATTTTGTTGGCTGTACGTCCAGCTCATCCATGACTGGCAGAGACTGTGTTGCATTGAGCTACATTCTTAAACACTACTAAGACATAAACAACATTTAAAATTGAAAAAAATTAGAGTCCTTGCAAATGTACGCTCCTGCCGGAGGTGAAAAAGTCCAAGGTTGCTTGAAGTCCTCACAGCCGTCCAATGGGGAGAAAAAGGTTCTTCAACAGCAGAACAGTCTGCAGTCTAATTCCAGCTGTAAATGATGCTTTCCTTCTCCAGCGATGAATTTCAACAATTAACAACTTGCAAACACTTTTTAAATGAATCAATTTGGCTTTAGAATTTTTGAGGGATAAAAGATTGTCATAGTCTTCCTTCGGTTTAAATTATCAGAGATCTCTGTTTTGGCTTGAGGATTGTAGAATTTTGAGAGATAATAATAAATAAACAGACTAAATTCTCTTCCTTCAGTTTAAATGGTCTATTTCTCCTTTCAGGTGCTAACACACAGCTGTCTGACTGAGTCTCCTGTTAGAACAGTCTGTTTGCACTACAAGTCAGTTCAAAATTGAATTGTAACAGATGTATCTCTCAATACTCAGTCCGAGTGGCTGTAACCAAGGCAACAAGAATGCATCCAGTCTCCTACTGGCTGCGTCCAAGACAACGAGAATGCACTCTTTGACTCAGTCTTTAGAGCTTGCTGCCTTAAAGCAGTATGGCTCTTTTCCAGCCTTAAAGGCACACCGCATTTTTCCCAGAAAAAAACTACAGGATCATAACACTGTCCAAAACCATATAATTACAGAAAGCTTGAAAAGTAGGGCCAATGCTGCCTCTGAGTAGAATCATCAATGTATTGTACTTGATTTGCAGGGCAATAATCTTTAAGAATTATAGGCAGACTGCATGTTCCAATCCAGGCTGGTGAGTGGTATATGAAAATTTATTGCAAACAGCGTGAGAGCTATTACCATTTAAATTAAATTAGGGCCAAATGACATGCACCTTAGATATATAGACCTGTCAGCACTATGCTGGCACAGATCTTACCGTGTTATTCCCAATACCCACTGTGCTTATTAAAGCTAATATTTTTTTAAATGACAAGGAACAGATAGATGTGGTCTGTAAAAGGAATTCTGCCATGTCAACTCCATTATTGCATTCACTTCTGTATCAAACTATGGAGTAAGGTCTTGTAGGGCTCCTTTCAAACTGTCCTGGGAACAACCTGCACAAATTATTGCTGGCACCAGAGCAGCTGGAAAAACTTTACTGTCACAGCAGGGATCTGCCAAACCAAGTCTGAACCAGGAGAGTGGCATCTATTTATCACATATAATAATGCCCAGTGGTGAGAGCTGATAGCCTGCTGTTAAAAAAGAAAGAACCTGCATTTATAGAGTAAATTTCATGGCCTCAGGATGACCAAAAGAAGTACGTTCTGAAGTGTAGTTGTTGTATGAAACACAGCAGCCAGTTTACACATAGCACTGTCCCACCAACAGCAATAATAACCAGATAATCTATTTTAGGTGTTGGTTGAGCAATAAATATTGGCCAGAACCCCACAGAAAACTCCCCTGCTCATCTTCGAAATAGGATCATGCAATTTTTTAAGTCTACCTGGGAGGGCAGACACCTCGGTTTAATGCCTCATCCAAAAGACAGCACCTCCAACAGTGCAATACTCCCTTAGTACCGCATTGGGTGTCAGTCTTTTGTGTTCAAGGCTGGAATCTTACGATCCCCAACGAGTGGGCTGGTGGCGGTCTACAATTTTACGTAGGGCGGCAGCGGCAAACACTCTGCTTGCCCCAGGACAATCAAGGCCCTTAAGTACCCAATTAACTTCCACGTAAGGGCCTCCTCCCACCACTACAGGTATTTTACCCTCGGCAGATGGCAACGGCCTCAAGAAGACTGCCAGGTAAAAGCTGGCAGCCTTCTTGCTTCGCTGGGGGTGGCCTTCCTGATCGGGCACCCTGTGCCCCATGGAGTGTCGCTCCCGAAGCCCTAACCAGCCCCACTGCACAACACTCCCCCCGCCCTCCCCACCGACACCCCTTGCCTCGCTGGGGCCCGGCCAATTGTCCCCAGTGAGGTCCCAAAAACTTACCTTTGTTCCAGGGTCATCCTTCACCTTGTTTGCGATGACTGGGTGTAGTCCCAGTAGTTGCCACCACTCCTGGTGGCGCTGCTGGGACTAAGAGCTGCCAGCCCGCTGATTGGACAGCAGCTCCATTAGGCAGGACTTCCTGCCTCAAGGAGATGGAAGTCCCACCCAAGGCCAATTAAGGACCCAGGGAGTGAAAAATCCCAGCTTGGTTCTGCAGGCCTGGCAAAGGCAGGCTTGCCCCTGACTTTTCGGCCGGTGGGCGGAGTCTCCCGCCCAACATAAAATTCCAGCCCAAGTCTCTGGAGAGGGGGCTTGAACCCACAATCTTCTAATTCCAAGGCAAGGAATACCATTGAGCCACTTATCCTACCTATGCTAGAGGAACAACCTGTGTTGATATACCTTACCTATGCAGCCTGAAATCAAACACAGAGCTCCCTCCACCACCCCATGCTCTTCCCAATTCCAATGCAATCAAGATCTGTGTCTGTTGGTCTCTGGACTGGGAGCTCTTTCACAGCTCACAGCGGCCACCTGTCAAGAATATGTGCTGCTGCTGTCATTTATCTCTGAGCCAAATTCCAAGCCATGACCTCTGAGCTTGTGTACAGAAGACTCTATCAATCAGGAACCAAGTCATGTACATCATATTAATATGCTTACAAGAGGTTGAAGAGGAATTTTCCAGATTTTGTTTCCTGATTGGCTTGGATATCTACCTGGTTTTCTGCTCTCTCAAAAGATTGCATGGCTCTAGGTGAGTGGGAAGTATCTATATCATGGTGCATAAGGCATCTCAACTATAGGGGACTGGCTGAATGGACCGTTGGCCATTTCCTATCTGACAGTTTTGCTTGTTTCTATTGAAAGTTATTCCAATAATAAGAGACCATTTACTGGTCACTTTACTCTCTGAACAGTCAACTTCACAGAGATTGGAATCTGGCTCATCTACCCATTCACCCAAGTCACCCTGCAGTTGCAAAATATCCTGTGACAATTCAGTGACAATGGGCAGGATATTCCAGGTCCCGCCGAGGTCAGGAACAGAAAATGAAAATACTGGCGCCAACCAGTGTGCCAGTTTCCCAGCACCATTCCCAGCTCCGGCCATTTTGGGGGAGGCAGGTTCAGGCTCTGGCAAGGCTGGCCACCCCCATGAAGCAGGCAGCCAATCAGGCTCATTAAGAACCTTGTTAACGGTAGGTAATGGAGCCCAAACGGGATTTTCCAGTCGGCTTCCAGTTTCCCGATGCTTTGGGGGGCTGTTCAACTACCTGGGCATGCAGTGACAGGCCGGGGTGCCAGCACTCCAGACCGGCCTACAGGCCCTCCCTGCCTGCCTGGGTTACAGGAAAAGGCCACCCTATAGAGAAATTGCCCTACCTACCTCCCCACAGTGGTGCCTGGCTGCATTTTCTGGCTTTTATTTCCATTTTTTAAAAAGTTGGTGAGCAGGCGCTTCCATGTTGAAGCTCCCTTTCAGTTACTTACCATTTATTGCAGCCGGCTGCTTCTCTGAAGCTGGAAGGCCTCTGATTGGCCCGCCAGCTTTGAGAGCCCAACCAACACCCTTAATTGGACAGGGAACCTGTCCCATGCCAATTAAGGGGGCACCCCAGTCAAAATCCCAAAGAGTGACTGTTTCCCGCCAGCGGTAGGTTCAGGATCCAGAAACAGTCCCAGCTCCTGTTTCTCATCCCCAAAACGAAAATTCAACACAATGTTTCTTTCTAGAAGTTATAACTATAGGAAGTAAGGCTGAAATCCTGTTTGTGTGCTAGAAATTCTATGTAAAATGAATGTGCTAATTACATGGTACAATGACATAAAGAGGCTTCATCTCCCAATTGTATCTGGGAAAACCACTTGCCAAGGTATTTCTTGAAAATTTGTAGTGCAAGATTGGGGTTTGTGGGTGCCACCAAATCCGAGAAACTAATCACTAAACAGATCAACAAACTATGTTTGTGGTTGACATCAGTCATTAGATTTTCTGGTTTTATGCAAATTGGGAAATTCCAGAACATTCTGAAATTCATCTGCAAATCTTTTGATAATGATGGGGACTGCACCAACGGCCTGAATTTTACCAGCCTCGGTGTGGCCCTCCCGCAGCCCAGCAGCGGGGCCTTCATTTAAATCTTAAAATTATGTAAACTCCGTACGGAGTTCTGAGGCGAGACACTGGTGGGTAAGGGGGGGGGGAGGACTAAAATTCCCAGGGCAGGAGGGAGGGGAGCGGGGAAAACATTTTTTATTGGATGAGGGGATGGCGGGAAGGGGTTGAAGGGCAAAAGTGATGAGGTTGGGGGGGAAAGTTCAGGGTGGGAATAAAATTAATGCTTGCCATATTGGCATGTAAAACAACCATTATGGGGGTTGGGAAAGGGCCTCCAGCTTGTGATTTTTATTTTTAAAAATTAACAATGTACTTTATCTTTAAACACTCAAATTTTTGTTAAGGGCTTGAGGCCCTTTAAAAATGGCGCCGGTGCCTGCGCGGTCTCACCAGATACCATTGCCAGGGATGGAGCAGCCGCCCCCGATAACACAGAGGGGGCAGCCACTCCGCCCCCTCTATTTAAATGAGCCCCCGCATGAAATATTGTCGCCGTGCAGTGTGGCACGCTTATAAAATTCAACGCAACAAGATTATAATTCTTCATATTCCTCAACTAGACTTAAAAGATCATCCTATCCATGTAAAAGCGTTTGACCAAACCTGTTTTTGCTTATTTGTAATTGTGTGCAACTCTGATATAAACACAGCATCTTTTGACTACATGTGATATTGTTATAATGTAGGTGAGAATTAGCCCTTCTGGTTCTTTACCAATGTTCTCGCTAACCTTTTTTTTGGAATGCATGGGCAATTTGCTTAATAAATCAGCCCCTTTAAATTTTTTTACACATTCGCACATGTGCGAGAGGCCGCCTCGTGCATGGCCTGTGGGGGGTCTTTTGAAATTTCAGTCGTGCAGCTTGGAAGGAACATTGCTCTTCACACTGTTCAATGCACAAAATATTTGCTAAACACTTCCTTGAAGACAGCTCCTGTTTAAAGGTGCAGTCCACTTAAATTCGAGACAAAGACCCTGAAATGTCTGAGCTCCAGGAGGATGGAATGGAAGATTTCCATTGTGGGATAGAGGGAAGGCAAGAATTTGGAATGGATCATGGTTCTTTCAGGATTCTACCCCATTTTTTGGGGCTCTTTGAATTCCAGTGGTGGGTGGGGGGGGGGCAGGTGTTGCTGTGGGTGAATCTTCTGAACTCAAGCTAGTTGAGAGATTTGAAAAGGCTCCAAATCTTTGGAAGGCAAAGGCAAACAATCTGGTTCAGTCTCCCAACCATCTGAGCAGCACTGACCAGCTGTCTAAGCCAAATGTGACTGAAGCACCCTTCCATGTGCAATATGAATGAAACCATGCTGGATCCCTCACTTTATGATGGGGGAGGGTCTGCATTTTTGAACACAAGCAGGTAGAAATTCAGCTAATGCAGTGGAACCCCAAGAAAATCATGCATGGCACTTGTGTTTCAACAGAGAGCTTGTGGAGTCCACTTAACAAAAGAAAAAACATGAGCTATTAACTAAATTGATCAAACTTTTGCAGTTTAATGCCCAGATCCTCAAAGTACAATCTGCACAACATCTTATTTTCAGTGGTTCATTGGGTAGAAGTTGGGGGGAGGGGGGGGGAATCAATTTATTTGACTGCATCTTTCCTAAGGATTGATAGAACTGACATTTGAGAATTAGATCTTCTAATTGTCTTGGGTTTCTTTGTGTTATCTTAAGCAACACAATGAGGTACATGGATTCCAATTCCTTGAAGATCTCTAGAAGGTTTATTAACAGCTAAACTAATACATGCAATCCAGAGCAAACTATATACAGAACCTTTGTCCAGGGTGTTGCTGTGCAGAGTGAATATGGCTTCTAGTCCATGACTACATCCTGGTACTTAGCTCATTAACATACTGAGTTTTTAAAGGGGCATCACTCTTAAAGCGATCATACAACACTAACAGCCAGACTGTAAAAGGGGAAGACAACAAAGAAAATGGCCATTTTGCTTTAGCTGTTTGAAGATAATGGTATCAGACAAGAAGTGTGCTTATTTTGTAACAATGTTTCAAGAAGTGCTTTGACAATGTGATTTATGTCATTGTGAGCTATACTTACAAATAAACTGGAGATGGTTTGTCAATATTAATATCATGTTCATGAGGGAGAAAGGAGTAGAAGGATATGCTGATAGGGTTAGATGAAGAGGCGTGGGCGAAGACTCATGTGGAGCATTAACACCGGCATAGACCAGTTCGGCCAAATGGCATGATTCTGTGCTGTAAATTCTGCACAATGTGTAATTCTCTCTGGGTTGCACATTTGGCTGAATCTTAAAGCAGAAGACACAATATATTTCACACGTTCCTTCAGCCAGCTGGATTCCGCCAAGCTCACACTGAGATTCTGTTTTGCAGTTAAGATGTCCATTTTAGGACATTCCCTTTCAAGTCTACAACAACAACTTGTATTTATATAATGCCTTTAACGTAGTAAAAATGGCCAAGACACTTCATAGGAGCATTATCACATAAAATTTGATTGCATGATCGCCAATGGTAGAGAGATTAAATTCGGAAGTGCTCAAGAAGTCAGAATAGGAGGACTGCAGGCATGGAAGAATTTGAAAACAAGGATAAGAATTTTAAATCTGAGGCATTGCTTAACTGGGAGCCAATGTAGGCCAGCGAGCACAGGGGTGATGGGCGAATGGGTCTTGGTGCGAGTTAGAAGACAGGCAGCAGACCTATGAATGACCCTTTATGGAGGATGGAACATGGGAGGCCATCCAGGAGTGTATAGGAATAATCATGTCTAGGTAACAAAGGATGAAGATTTGAAAAGCAGATCAGCTGAGGCAATGGCAGAGTTGAGCAGTTATGGAGATGGAAATAGGCGGTCTTAGCAATGGTGTGCAAAAGTGGTCGGAAACTCATCTCAGGGTCAAATATGACACCAAGGTTGCAAATAATCTGGTCCTGCTTCAGACAGTTGCCAAGGAGAGGGATGGAGTCAGGGGCTAGGAAATGGAAATGAACAATGCTGTATTCCTGGTTTTACACATTAAATAATCCATTAACAGCATAAATTGCAGACACAGACTTTCCCCTCTTCAAGCCTCAAAGCTCAAATCTTTCATCACCAAGGCTGCAGCTTCTGATCAATTTGAGCAAGAGGAGCGAGCTGGGAGTTAGCAAGGAAAAGACATGCTAGACAGGTATTTAAAAGAACACAAAACAAACAGGTAAGACTTGCAAATGGTGGAAGTCTGAAATAAAAACATAAAGTTCTGGAGAGAAGCATCATGTGAGTCAGTATCAGTAAAGAGAAAAGACAAGTTGTGATATTGGGCTGAATTTTGTTGAAGTCCCGACATCGGGATCCATGGTGGGGAGGCCGGAAGATCGTAATGGCAGCGGCCAGCCACAGAGTCCAACGCCGGGAGTGCTGGGCCCAATCTTCCCAGCAGTGGTGACGCTCCGTGGTGGCCTTCCTGCCACTGGACGACGGGATCTGACTTTACATATGTAAATTAAATTCACACCAATCTTACCGGCCGCCCGGGATCTTCCAAGAGGCAGCCGGCGCTCACACGCCTTCACTTTCCCATCCAGGGAAAGGTGGCGCCACCAAGGTGGGGATACTTAAGTTTTTCAGTTTGGGGCGGGGGGTACGGGGTCCAATCAGCATGTGTAGTATAGGGGAGTGGGGAAGGAGTGACCTCTGCACTTTGAACAGTTGGGCGGGTGGAAGGTCAAATCTTCCAGGTAAATGTTTTGGCGGGGTGGGTGTGGAGGAGAGAGCAACTATCATATGTTAGTCTTATTGGGGGAGAAGGGGTAATTATTTTCTTTTGCAGTGTACTGGGAGGCGATGGTACGGCTTTAAATATTTAAATTTAGTGGCAGGTCTGGCTGCCTTTTAAAAATGGCACCAGCGCCTGCGCAGAGGTATCTGACACCATTGCTGGCATCGCAGAGCCTGTCCGCATCACATGATTGTGGGGTTGGGGGGGGGGGGGGGGGGCGGGTCGGCCCGATTGGAGTATTATCTTGAGCCGGTGCGCACTAGATCGCGGCAGCATGGCGACGCGCAGCCCGCACATGCGGCTGCCATTTTCTCCGTGCTGGGAGAAATGAATTCTGCCCTTTATGTGTGTAACCCATCATCAAGCTGACATCTGTTATCTTAGCCTTCAGTTCAATGACGCCCAAAACATGATAAACTTTTTCTCTTTCTTTACAGAGGCTGATTAATCTGCTGCATATTTCCATCATCTTCTGTTTTAATTTGACAAAGCATTTGCTCCAATAGGCAACCACATTCTGGAACTGAATGTAACAGCCAAGGAGTGACACAGCAGGATCACAGCAAAATAGTAGGACCACAGTAATAATGTAGGACCACTGTAATACAGCAGGACAACAGTAATCATGCAAGATCACAATAATACAGCACAACAGTAATAATGCAGGACAACACTAATAATGCAGGACCAGAGGAATAATGCAGGGCCACAGGAATACTGCACGGCAATCGTAGTACTGCAGGATAATTGTAATACTCATGGACCACAATAATACTGCAGAGCAATACTAAAAATGCAGGATCACAGTAATAATGCAGGATAATAGTAATACTGCTGGACCACTGTAATACTGCAGGACCACAGTAATACCACAGGAAAATCGTAATACTGCAGGATAATTGTAATACTCATGGACCACAATAATACTGCAGAGCAATACTAAAAATGCAGGATCACAGTAATAATGCAGGATAATAGTAATACTGCTGGACCACAGTAATACTGCAGGACCACAGTAATACTTCACGGCCACAGTAATAATGCAGGAGAATAGTAATTCTGCAGGACCACAGCAATACTGCAGGGCCACGGTAATACTGAAGGGCAATAGTAATACTGCAGGACCACAGTAATAATGCAGGACCACAGTAATAGAGCAGGATCAATGTAACAATACAGGACCACTGTAATACCACAGGAGCAGAGTAATAATGCAGGCCCACAGTAATAATGCAGGAAAATAGTAATACAGCAGGGCTATAGTAATACTGCAGGTCTACAGTAATAATGCAGGATAACAGTAATAATGTACGATTATAGCAATGCTGCAGGACAACAGTATTAATGTGCGATAATAGTAATACAGCAGGACAAAAGTAATGCTGCAGGGCCACTGTAATACTGCAGGGCCACAGTATTACTGCAGGACTACAGTATTACTGTAGGGCCACAGTATTACTGCTGGATAATAGTAATACAGCAGGGCCACTGTAATATTGCAGGATAATAGTAATACTGCAAGACCACAGCAATAATGCAGGATAGCAATAGTACTGCAGGGCAACATTTAAGGCAGAACCATAGTAATACACCAGGCCAACAGTAATAATACAGAACCACAATAATAATGCAGGATTACAGTAATTATGCAGGGCTGTAGAAATTTTCCAGGACCTCAGTAATACAGCAGAGCCACAGTAATACAGCAAAATCACAGCAACAGGTGTCAGGCATAGCTCAGTTGGTAGCACTCTCACCTCCAAGTCAGAAGGTTGCGAGTTAAGTCCCACTCCAGGACCTGAGGACAAAAATCAAGGCTGACACTCCAGTGCAGCACTGAGTGAGTGCTGCACTGTTGGAGGGGCCGGCTTTCAGATGAAACATTAACCGAGGCCCCGTCTGGATGTAAAAGATCCCATGGCACTATTTTGAAGAAGAGCAGGGGAGTTATTCCCAGTGCCCTGACCAATATTTACCCCTCAATTAACATCACAAAAGAACAAATTATCTGGGTTATTATCAAATTGCTGTTTGTAGGAGCTTGTTGTGAGCAAATTGGCTTTTGCGTTTCCTACATTACAACAGTGACTACACTTCAAATAAAGTACTTAATTAGCTGTAACATTCTTTGGGACATCCAGTGGTCATGAAAGGTGCTATATAAATGGAAGTCTTTCTTGTACATACAGAATACTACAGGAACTTGCAGCAAGTACAAATATATACATTAGTGAAATCTAATGGCTACAGATTTGTCACATTGAATGCAAAGAAAGTAGTCCCCTCCATTCATTGGTTGGTTTTATTAGGTACTCCTTCACTTTTGTCTTATGTTTTTAATTCCTTTTTTTCTGCCTTAGGATTGAAATATCTTACACCATCTTGTCCTTATCCATATTTGACTTATTATAGGCATGTTCCTCCCTTTAACATGAACACCACTGTCTACTTCTACCCTTTGGTCAGAAATAACCACGAGTGTTTTTCAAAGCACTGGCCTCTTCCATTTTCAAATCCAGTTCCAATTATGGGTTTAGGTATCATAATTGCATAGTAAGATCACATGTATTAGACTTTACTTCATTTACCCACGAGTATAGTTCAAAGGACACACTCAGACTTAGAGACCACTGGGTTCAGTTGAGATACCCTTTACCCCAATGCTCCCTACCCCCTCACCCAATTTAAACTGGCACAAATGGTTTCCTTCTGTACTGTATGAATATGTACAAATGTTCTTCCTGTATCAACTGTATAAGCAGATACCACAACCACATACATGAATCGGTAATGCCAAACATGTTACTTCAGCCAAACATGTTACGCTCAAGGCTCAGCTACACATGTTAATGTCCTACCTGGCAGATGCAAAAGCTCGGTTGACTCTCTCCTCCAGTCCACTTGATCCCACAGCCTTCCATGTCAACCAGAATTTGAAAGAGTCAGCCCGCCGGCTGCACTGAATCGACTTGTCACCTTTATCTAAAGCAACATTGTAGAACTTATCCTGTTGGAAGAGGTACATAGCCTGACCACAGTGGCATCTGTCTATCAAGCCCTGAAAAGGAAAAAAACAGAGATGAATAAATATATGAAATACGGATGTCACTATTGAATAGATCAGCACCCTTGAAATACTCCCAGCTTTTCATCAATTCAAGAGTTTTTTGGTGCTTTCCTGACACTCTAGGGAGCACTGGTGCTACCTTTATAACTCTCACTGGCGAAATCCCCAATTCTATGCTTGCTTCTAGGTATGAATCCTTCTAGCTTCTCCCCAGTCCTTCTTCGTTTCCCTGGTCCACTCACAGACCACAGGGCAGATCATTTCCTGCTGAGCCTTTATGAGCACTGTTCTAAACTATTCATACAGGCAAATGCGAAGCCTCTGCCCTGCGTCTCCTAAAGCAACACAGCGTGATTAGGAACACAACAGAATCTTGTCCTGTCTTTGATGCCAACATTTGCTGCTCTCATCTCAGTACATTATCAAAGGTAGGCAGAGACATTAGAATTTTTTTTAATTCAATTTAAAGTCAAATGCTCCATCCATATTTTCAAGCTTGTTATCTCAAGCCAAAAAGTATTCTTAGTTAAGAACATAAAACATCAGAAATAGGAGCAGGAGTAGGCCATTTGGCCCCTCAAAGCCTGCTCTGCCATTAAGTAAGATTAAATAAAAATTTGATTGTGGCCTAAACTCCACTTTCCTGCTTGTCCCCCTTTACTCCCTTGAAGGTCAAAAACCTGTCTAGCTCAGCCTTGAATATATTCAATGATCCAGCCTCCACTGCTCTCTGGGGTAGAGAATTCCAAAGATTAACAACCCTCAGAGAAGAAATTCCTCCTCATCTTCATCTTAAATGGGAGACCCCTTATGGAAACTGTGCCCCCTAATTCTAGATTCCCCTACGAGGGGAAACATGCTCTCAGCATCTACCATGTGAAGCCCCCTCAGAATCTTAGAAGTTTCAATAAGATCACCTCTCATTCTTCTAAACTCCAATCAGTATAGGCCCGACCTGCTCAACCTTTCCCCATAAGGCAACCCCATTCATCCCAGGAATCAACAGTGAAACTTCTCTGAACTGCTTCCAATGCAACTATATCCCTCCTTAAATAAGGAGACCAAAACTGTATGTAGTATTCTAGGTACGGTCTCACCAATGTCCTGTACAGTTGTAGCAAGACTTCCCTCCTATTATTATTCCATCCCCTTGCAATAAGTGCCAACATTCCATTGCCTTCCTAATTACTTGCTGTACCTGCATGCTAACTTTTTATGATTCATGTATGAGGACACCCAGATCCCTCCGTATCACAGCATTCTGCAGTCTCTCTCTATTTAAATAATATTCTGCTTCTGTATTCTTCCACGAAAGTGGTCAACCTCTCATTTTCTCACATTAAATTCCATCTGTCAAATTTTTGCCCACTCACTTAACGTATCTGTATCCCTTTGCAGACTCTTTGGGCTGGATTTTACCTTAGGCGGACGGGAATTCGCCACCGGCGAACCCGCTTCCGCCTAGCCCAGGGATCCAACCCGCATTTTACGGGTCCCCGGGCTTTAACTGTCCCGAGGCAGGACTTCTACCTGTTTGAGGGAGGAGGTCCTGCCTCAGTGAGCTGCCGGCCAATCACCGGGAGTGGTGGCCACTGCTGGGACTGCAGCCCAGCTGACCAGATGGATCCAGGAGTGAAGCTAAGTTGGGCATGTCTCACCAGGCAGATTGGTCCTTCCCTGGTGAGGCTGGAGTAGTCGTTTTGGGGGAGGGGGGGACGTCTTCGGTCCCGGGGGTGGGTTGGGAGGCGGGGGCAGCCCTCAATTGGGTACCCTGTGCCCCTCTGCCATGGTTCCCCCCGCCCCACCCCCCGCCCCCGTGGCGCAGAAAGGCCGGCAGCTATCACTGGGTGCACCCACATGCCATGGGTAAAATACCCGTGGAGGAGGGCACAGGCCCTTAAGTGGTCATCAAGTGGCCACTTAAGGGCCTTGATTAGCCTTAGGCGGGCGGGCCGTTTCCCCCCACCCCGCCCGATCGCCGTAAAGTTGACCGGAGGCGGAAGTGGGGTGGGTAGGCCTCCCAGAGCCTTCCGCTCAATTTTACGCCACCCCCATGCCACCAACCGACCTGCTGGGGTGGCATAAAAGTCAGCCCTTTGTGTCCTCCTCACAACTTGCTTTGCTACCTATCTTTGTATCGTCAGAAAATTTGGCTACAATACACTTGGTCCCTTCATCCAAGTCATTAATATACATTGTAAATAGTTGAGGCCCCTGCACTGATCCCTGTGACATTCCACTGGTTACAGTTTGTCAACCTGAAAATGACCCATTTAACTGGACTCTCTGTTTACTAATATATTACCCCCATCACCATGAGCTCTACCTTGTGCAGTAACCTTTTATGTGGTACCTTATCTAATGCCTTTTGGAAATCCAAATACACTACATCTACTGGTTCCCCTTTATCCACTCTCCTTGTTATATCCTCAAAGATGTGGGAAATAAAAAGTATTATTTGTGCATGTGCATGCATGGGGAGTAGGGAGAAGAAACATGACTTCATATAAAATATTATATACTAATTTAGACAAATTCTATGATCAGATGTTTATAAATAATATGCCCCAGACCCAATCTATATATTATATACCAAAAATGTTACATTTGCAGGCACTTTCGGTCAATTATTTCATTATAAATTTCTATGTCCACGCTTACAACGGAAACTGCCTCCGTCAAGTTGTCAAAATCTAATTACACCTTCCTGGCACAGCACCACCACTGAAGGTAGCGTTAATTCCAGCAAAACATAGACAATTTCCATTATAAATGGGGACATAAGAATTTCGAATGGAAATGTAAAAATAAAGGCGGAGTTTATGATATCTCCTGCCGTCTAACTCTGTTGCACCTGAAGACTAAATTTGATCTTGACTTCCTATATGTAACGCCGTGGGAGACCAACCAGTTTTCATAAATTATGATTTAACAAGAAAGATCTGTATATTCCTAACAGTATTCTTCATGGGGCTATGCCTGCACCACCCTGTCCCCTTCAAAAACAAAGGCTTCTTTTAATCAGAAGAACTCTCACTGTTCACTCACATGACTTTTTCAATCATTGAAGTTTCAAGGATTTGAAGCAACTGTTTAGAAAAAGTGCAGAAACCATTAAATGGTGGAGATGTGGACCTGAGAATCTATATTGAAAACAGTTGGCTAAACATAATCATACAGACTGGCAGCGTATGAGGTCAACAATGTGACTGGACTAGGTTTTAATCCCAAAGCAATATTTCTTTGCCACTCTTATGATTCCTTTAGTTTTGAGAATATTACCCATAGTCTTCTGTTGGCTAAAAATACAGGATGTTTAATTGGGACTAACAGACAATTAGGATTGATTATATAAAGAATAATGGATTACTAGAGCAACTAAAGATTACTAGAGCAACTAAAGAAATAGAATATCAAGTTATTCTGGAGTGAGATAGGAGTTGGCAGGAGTGACTGACAACACGGAAGGCAATAAATTGATGGGATTGGTTGCTGTCTTTGGATTTCTGCCAGAGGAAAGAAATGACCTCTGTGTCTGTGTTGCATTATAATATATAATACCCTTCCCAATGTCCCTGCAGAATTTCCATGCAGTCATGAGTGACTGCATTGGAAATGGTGGATGTTAATGAGATGCTAAGTATTTGTCAGCCCATAAACAGACCACAGTAATGAAGAAAATACCTCCGGCCCCTACGAGGCAGAATGTATCAGTTCCCATGCCACCGAATACACAGGAAATAAGAATGGAACTCAAGACTTTAAATTAAATACTTCCCAATAGAGTTGTCTCTCACTGTTCTTCAAAGGTAACTGGCTTGAAAATCTACCAAATGGTGGTTTTAGTAAATTAGCAATTAGGGTTACGTGTGGGACTCAACACATATGTGTCATGAAGCTAGTTTATTCTTCTAGCACCTTGACTGTTAACTCCCCTGCATTGTCAAAAAGAGGTTAACTGTTAAAAACATATGGCTAGCATCAATGCACTCACTTCTATTGCTACATTCCAGCAATTCCACATCAGTACCAAACTGGTTTACATTTGCAGCCCTGACTCATGTGGTTTCTCGATAATTATAAGAGTGGTTTTTAATTCTTAAAGTGCAAGTTCACAGCTCTGTGACAAATGTTAAGTTACAATATTCAATTGAGGGAGGGATTTACTCATTACTGAGACTGATAGGGGATTGGTCCCAGTTTTTGGATTTGAAGGTGCGACACCTTCCATGTTTTATAAATCAGCTCAACCATCGCCACAGTTTAATCAAGCACACACTGGCTGCTGAGGCTTTTCAAAGGAATGATCAGAAAATCCAAGTAGGCGTTAAGTCTAAAGCGCAAACCCGCTCCTACTTCACCCTAAATAACAACGAATTGGGAAGGACAAAGACTGCTGTGTGGAAATGGCTGTGTCACACTAGTGCAGTAGAGAATGTTCAACTGAGGGTGCAGTTAAGGCATAGTATCAGTCAGAATAAGCCGGAGCTTCCCTCTGCATCTAGCATGTCCAGTACCTGCAAGTGCTTAATGTATACAAAAGGTTTAGAAAGTAGAGAACTGGTCCTGATTGCCAGGACTAACATTTCCCACTTGTTGAAATGATTGATCCATATAAATTGCACTGCTGTTAACAAGTCCACTTTACTTAATGAACTAGGTGCTTATAGCATCTTGGTACATTCATGCACCTCATTATAAGAAATAGAAGCTTCATCTGGGGAAACCATTAAAACTACCAAACAAAAAGTACACACAGGGAGGGGTAATTTTGCCATTGGGCGATAGTGTACATCAAACAATATCAATCAGCCATGCATTGTACATCCTTCCCAAAGTCAAGCAGACACTACTTACATGAAGCCATGCAGTGAGAACATTGTTGATTTATCAATGGAAATGGAAATTGGAGAGAGATGTATAATGGGCACGGATCCAATATTGCCCATTTTACAATGCCACCCAAAGTCAAAATTGCCAACAGTTGGCAGTTGCCCTGTGAAGTCACACAACCACTCTCAGAACAACACTGAGTTCTGATAATTGCAAAACAGTCTCAAAACTATTGTCAGAGGTGCACTGATCTGCATGGTGTTTGATGCAATTTATTAGCACACTGTCCCTTCACTGCTGAGATATGGAACTGAATCCACTCCAGGAAAGAAAGTTTCCTTACTTTGATGGCTCTAAGTTCTAAAGGTCTTAACATGGAATGAGTTTAAAAGAAGCCGTAGTTCCTAGTGGGTACGCATCAATAGCACAAAATGGCACTAAAATTCAGGGAAATAAAAGTAAAGTACTGCAGATGCTGGAAATCTGAAATAAAAACAGAAAGTGCTGGAAATATTTAGCAGGTCAGGCAGCATCTGTGAAGAGAGAAACAGAGTTAATATTTCAGGTCCTCCACCATTTCTGCCACCTCCAGCGTGATGCCACCACCAAACACATCTTCCCTTCCCCTCCCGTGTCAGAATTCCAAAGGGATTGCCCCCTTCGCAACACCCCTGGTCCACTCCTCCATTACCCCCGACACCTCGTCCCCTTCCCACGGCACCTTCCCCTGAAATCACAGGAGGAGTAATACCCTTTTACCTCCTCTCTCCTCACTATCCAAGGCCCCAAACACTCCTTCCAGGTGAAGCAGCGATTTACTTGTACTTCCTTCAATTTAGTATACTGTACTTGCTGCTCACAATGCGGTCACCTCTACATTGGGGAGACCGAACGCAGATTGGGTGACAGTTTTGTGGAACACCTCCGCTCAGTCTGAAAGCATGACCCTGAGCTTCTGGGTGCTTGCCATTTCAACACACACCCCTGCTCTCATGTCCACATATCTGTCCTTGGCTTGCTGCAGTGTTCCAGTGAACATCAACGCAATCAAGGAGCAGTACCTCATCTTCTGAATAGGGCACTCAACGGCTCTGCGAACTCAATATTGAGTTCAACTATTTCAGAGTATGGCTGGCCTTTTTTAAAAAAAAATTTATTATTTTATTTTCTTTTTAAATCATGTGCCTGCCTTAAACTTGGTTTTTCATGTTGTGTTTTTGGACAGAGCTGCTCATTATTCTGCCATTAACACCCTCTCTGGACCAATGCTTTGACTTTCACCACAACCATTAAAACTCCCTTTGCCTTTGTCGCATGACATCTTTGTCATTTAATATCTCCTGCCCTCTGCTGTATCACACACCCTCCCTTTTGTTCTCTTCCCAACCCCAATCCCCTTTCACTTGCTTAAAACCCAATAAATTTCTAACCTTTGCCCGTTCTGATAAAAGGTCAAGGACCTGAAATGTTAACCCTGCTTCTCTCTCCACAGATGCTGCCAAACCTGCTGAATATTTCCAACACTTTCTGTTGTTATTTCTAAAATTCAGGGAGCAGTCTCACTCAAACAACACAAGTATGCCCACTGTAGGAATGGAAAGGTGAAATTGATCTAAAAGGTTACACTCATCAAAGATTGGGGGTTAAATTGTGGTGAAATCTGGGATGCGTCCATTTGCTGAATGCAAAATATAAAATTTGAGGGGAGATGAAATTCTTCATTTGGTATCACTGTAATTTATACAATGTCTAGTGTTTTTCTGCCAATACAAACACATTTTTTAAAAACTGTTTATACTTTCTTTTACCTCAGGCAGAGTAGCACCCCTGCAACCTGCTCCTCTCTTCCCCATATTACTGGAAGGTATCAGCTGTAGCTCAATGGGTAGAACTCTTGCATCTAAATCCAGAAAGTTGTGGGTTTAAATCTCCTCTAGAGATTTAAACACAGAAGCCAAGGATGGCATTCCTGGTACTAAGGGAGCTGTGCTGCACTGCTAAAGGTGCTGTCTTTGATATGTGACTTTAAAACAAGGCCTTATCAGTGTTCTTTGCTAATGCAAGAGATTCCCATGGCATGAGTTTGGAAACTATATCTGGAATATCAGCACCAGTATTTAATGCTGAACCTACACATCACTAAAAAATAGATTTTCTGGTCATTGTCACTTTGTTATTTTTGGGACCTTGCTGTAAAAATTGGCTGCTCCATTTCCCTACATTACAACAGTGGCTACATTTCATTGGCTGCAAAGTGCTTTGGGATGTTCTGGGGTCCTGAAAGATGCTTTAGAATGCCAGTTTTTTCTTACTTTGCCATTTAACAATGGGCAGAAGCTAAACAGGTTCTAACCACATGACCCTGCCACATACATTTATCAGACAGCATGTTGCACAGTAACTGATGTAAGTACACGTGGATCAATTCTCTAACCACATCAATGTGAAATACTGACTGGGGCAGGGTGGGAGGGGTGGTGAAGGGGAGCAGTCCTGTTCTGTGCTGAGCTAACTAATCTCTGCTGGGGCTGTAGTGAAGGGCCCTACAGTAGTGCTTAGCATATATGGGCCAGAGAAAACAAAATCTCTGTCAGGGATCCCACTCTCAATCACAGCTCAGTGGTGCTTACTGGGTGTTGTATGAGGAGAGGATCAGTCCAATCATGAGCAGTTAGCCTTTCTGGAAAAGACCACTTGAAATACTACCAAACCGCTGGTACTAATGCAAAGCCCCAGGACGTGAATGGATAGCTTCAAGAGAGAAGGGAAGAGAAAAGAACATTAGAAAAAAAAACAAATGAGTAAGAAGATGCTTTAATAAAAAGAAATACATGATTCCTTTCATTACTGACTTTTGCAAAATGTTGCTAAATTCTTATTGAATTCACATAATTCACAGAATGCAGATAGCTGAACAAACCAGTTAAAGATGACACCAGTTAAAGATGTCTGTAGCACTCTTAGTTCAAACTTCAACCTATCGTCTGTGAAGAGGCTAAAGGAGCCTGGCTGAATTCACTCCTCACTGGCACTGCTTATTTAAGCTGGCATTGGGTTTCACAATAAAACTTTCATCATCGAACCATTATCAAATGACAAAGGTAGGCTTGTGTCTAGCAGTAACATTACAATTTAAATCCAGCTAATGTGTACACCTTCTCTGACTCAATCCTACTCATCCTGTTGTTTTGAATAATACATACAGTCTTGCCTTTCACTCCAAAAAAAGTTCACCCATCCTCTTGAATGTAATTGAAATCAACTGAGTACAAGACAAAGGGCCTTGTAATATATGCAACAAGCCATCAATAATGTGATCAGTGAGGCAGGGCAGAAGGTTATTAGTAAATTGATTCTATATTATACGGCCATTTCTCATGCAGAGCATGAATACTGAGTATTGGTAGACTTTGACCATGGGGGACATCGCGACCGAGCCAGATTGTATCTTCACACACATCTTCTAGAGGGTAGTGACTAGGAGCAGGAACTTGATCTTTTCCTTCCTAGCACAAGAGGTGACCTATCTTTACAAGAAGTCAACGGTATGGCTTTGATCAGTTGAATCGAAGGTGTAATGGGACTCACGTGTAGCTGTTGTGGGGGCAAGTTTTTCAGTAAATTTGGTGTAACCAGTTCCAGAATTTCCCAACATTTGGAGTAAAGTCAAAGTGGGAGAACCCAAGACAACCTAGTGATCAGTGATTAGGTTCCATGATTTGTTAATACTGGTTAAATGCAATCAGTAATTAGCACCAATCTGTATTTGTCTGTATAAATTCTCCAATCTTGGTAACCAAACAGTGAATGCACCATTTCAGCATCATAGAAATGCAGTAAACTAGCTGTTAATGTACCAAAACTAGTGCACAAACAAATCAACACTTTTTCAATTGCCTGGCTTCATGTAAATAGTGTGTACTGACTGACTCTGGTGGGAATACTCCAAATGCTGACATTAGTTCTTTTTCCGTAAAGTTAGTTGAATTATAATTCTCGTGAGTCCCAGCAACCAAATGTTTAATAGTCACTTCACACAAGTGTAAAAATAAGTAAGAACAGTACCATAAATCCTACACATGTCCCATGCTAAAGAAAGCTGACATTTTCCAAAGGATTCAACAAGTGGGGGTGTTTTTCAGCTCATTAAAATTTCCTTTGAGCTGGATTGAGTTCCAAGAGTTTGCTCTCAGCCTCGGTGTCGGATTGACTGCAAACAGTAATGAATACTCACTGTGTTGTCCTTCAGAAGAAAAGCACAGCATTGGATACCAGCCATCAGCATCTTGTGTGGATTCCAGGCAACCGAGTCAGCCCTGAAGAAGAAAAATAAACATTCAAGTAGAGGAACTAATCAAAACACTGCTTTTACTATGCAATAACTAGACAGGGCCAGAGACATCTTAAATAGATGGGGTGCGACCTCATTGTTAGACAGTGGCTCACAGTCAAGCAATACCTTGGTATTAAAATTCTCATTGTTGTTTTCAAATTCCTCCATGGTTTCACCCTTCCCTATCTCTGTAATGTCCTCCAGCCTACAAACCTCTGAGATCTCTGTGCTCCTCCAATTCTGGCCTCTTGTGCATCCCCAATTTTCAAAGATCCACCAGTGGTAGCTGTGCCTTCAGCTGTCTAACCCTAAGCTCTGTAATTCTCTCCCTAACCTCTCCACCTCTTTCTCTCCTTTTAAGACACTCCTTAAAACCTGCCCCTTTGACCAAACATTTAGTCATCTCGGTGTCAAATTCTGCTTGATAATACTCCTGTAATGCAGGGACATTTTACTACATTTAAGGTGCTATATAAATGCAAGTTGTTCTTGTCGTAAAGAGAAACAAGAAAAATTGGGGCTTTTTTAGAAGTAAGTAGGTTGAAAGAAAATCTAAACTTAGAGAAGTTTTGATACAGTAAATTGAGAAAAATGATCTCTGCTGGCTAATGAGTCAGTAAGTAGACGGCATAAATTTAAGATCATGACCAAAAAGGTGAAAGGTGAGGTTAGATGTTTTTCATGCAGAGGATTATTCGGACATGGAATGCCCTACCAGATATATGGAGACAAGTAGTAGCTTTTAAAAAGCAGGTGAATAAATATTTGAAAAATATGGTCATTAAGAAGATCCAGCAGCTCGGTGGAGAGCTGTTTCAGAGAGTCGGGACATGCTGTAAAGTTCTGTGATTCTAGTAAATTGCTCCTCTAAAATACAATGGTGAGGCTTTACATTATAATATAGAAACTAATAAAATAAAAAATATGAGCAATTAAAGGGGGTGAACTTCCACTTTGGTGAGAGTGCAAAACAGGGGGTGTCAAATTAGCACCCCCCCCCTCCCTATTATACACACCAACTATTTTCCTTTCCTTGATGGAACACAGCTACGTTTGTCATGGTGCCATGCAAAGGTTACAGGTATATCTCCAGCTTGTTTAGAGAAAGGGCATGAAGCTAATGATGCAGTAGTTAGTTAAAGTCAACAGATTAGGTTTGTGGACTTGCATGAGATAAAGTGGCAGCTGAAATGTGTTAATGTCATAAGACTTCGAAGGGTGGGGGTGGTTAAATTGGTGTTTAGCGATAGCGTAAAAATGCACTAATCAATTCCCAGCTTGCTATACACTCCATTTGGTTTTCACTTCTGTTTATGCCACTAGAGAGGAAAATTGTGTGGCATGTAAAACAGACTGCCAAATCAATATCATCCATTTTGCACTATGGCGAGACACAATTTCAATCCACTGGTTTTCTTACATTAACATTTTATAAAGCAGCTTTGTGGCTGAGATGACTCATGCAGGTGTACTCCATTTTGAGACAGTTCTCAGCTTTTCATCCATACCGTGATAATGTTAGATTCAAAAAGACCTGTGTAAACTAAACACCAGAAGTCAAGTTATGAATAATTAAATGGGCTTCTGTTGTGCTCAAATATCAAAGGAGAGCCATGAATTACTCCTTAGAGGAGGCAGTGGATGACCTTGATTTTGAACATGACAAGAATCACCAGTTCCTCACAATTTAAGTATAATGTGTGGAAGTGGCCAGTGGGGGGAGTGGTCAGGAGGAGGGAGGTTCGAGGAGAGGCTGGTAGTAAAAAAGAGTAGGGCATTGTTTTTGCTCTGCAGGATGATCTTGGAGTAGGAAGCAATTTTGGCCAAAAACAGACAGCAGTGGTACAAATTGGGCTTGAGAAAAGCCTGCCACCGGATCTCACAGCAGACAGACAGGGTGCCAGATCACCAAGTATGTTAAAGCTTAAAATCCACTGATTTGAGGTGGAGAAAGTGGTTGTTGTACCAGTAAAAGTGGTGGGGATGGAAGGCCATCCAGAATCTGGAGATGAGACAGTGGTAGAAGAGATCAATGGAAGTGTCAATATCACCATGAGTGGCAGACCACAAGAAAAGGCAGTCAGATTTAGAAAGGGTGCTAGTGAATGAGTGGGCAGGAGTTTTTTGTTTGTGGGTGGAAAGTGGCAATGAATGGACTGAATGTTGTCAGGAGGATGTGAGGGAGATAAGAATTTAAAGAGGGGGTTGAAGATAGCTCGGTCAAAGGTCTCAAAGCCATATGTGATCGCGAGATTGAAGGGTAGTCATGTATGGGTGGGGCAGTCACTGTGGAGGATAAGGTTGAGAGAGGAAAGCAGGTCAAGCAAGTCAACAGAGGTGAGGGAGAATGAACAAATGGAGATTAAAGTCACTAAGGATGAAGAGTCATTTAGTGTCGAAGCTGCGGTGGACCAGAGGGAAAATATTTCAGTGAAGAATGTGCCTAGGAAGGTGGTTAGATTAGGAGGATCTTAAAAGACAATGAGAACATAAGTAATAGGTGCAGGAGTAAGCCATATCGTCAAAGTTCCCTCGAAGCTCATGGCTGCGTAACAACCTGAAAGTCCCCGCAAAGGCTGCGCACAAGTTGGCCCCTTTAAATTATACGAACTTACCTACATATTAGAAGCAGGAGTAGGCCATTCGGCCCTTCGGGCCTGCTCTGCCATTTGATAAAATCATGGCTGATCTGATTGAGGCCTCAATTCTACTTTCCTGTCATTCGAGCATGACGGCACAAAAAAATTTAAAGGAGGCCCACACTTAAAGAAATCGCCTGCACACTCAAAAAAAAATTAAGAGCGAACATTACGTATGACCCCTCAAGCCTGATCCACTATTCACTAAGATCGCGGCTGATCTTCTAACTCAAATCCACTTTCCCACCCTATCCACCTATCATTTGATTCCCATAATGTTCAAACATCTATCAAGCTCAGTCTTAAATATACTCAACAACTGAGAATCTACATTCTTCTGGGTTAGAGAATACCAAAGATTCACAACCCTCTGACTTAAGAAATTTCTCATCTCAGACATAAATGGCCAACCCTTTATCCTGAGACTATGATCCCTAGTTCTGGAGCATTTCAGCTATGAAGAGAGACCTGATAGGCTAGGGTTGTTTTTCTTAGAGCAGAGAAGGCTGAGGGGGGACATGACTGAGGTATACAAAATCATGAGGGGCATTGATAGGTTAGATAGGAAGAAACTTTTTCCCTTAATGGAGGGGGTCAATAAACAGGGGGCATAGATTTAAGGTAAGGGGCAGGAGGTATAGAGGGGATTTGAGGAAACATTTTTTCACTCAGAGGGTGGTTGGAATCTGGAACGCACTGCCTGAAGAGGTGGTAGAGGCAGAAACCCTCACAACATTTAAGAAGTATTCAGATGAGCACTTGAAATGCCATAACATACAAGGCTACGGGCCAAGTGCTGGAAAATGGGATTAGAATAGTTAGGTGCTTGACGGCCAGCACAAACACGATGGGCCGAAGGGCCTGTTTCTGTGCTGTATAACTCTGTGACTCACCAGCCAGGGACAACAGTTTCTCAGCATCTAGCCTGTCAAATCCTCTAAGAATTGTATATGTTTCAATTAGACTACCTCTCATTCTTCTAAACTCCAGAGAGTATAAGCCCATTCCACTCAATCTCTCCTTATAGGACAGTCCTCTTAACCCAGGAATTGATCTGCTGAACTTTTGTTGAGTTTTCCTGACACATTTCAACCACAAAATCCTTCTGCCTACTCACTCTTGAGTGTAGAGATGAAATGGAAAGAAGCCAGACAGGGAGGTAGATTCTGGGATCCCATCTTAATACAAATCTAATACTACAAAATATATTGAAATCACAAATGCACAAGTATATACAAAGTGCATTACCTTTCTAATCTTGAATGTAAACATGTTGAGTTTAGAGGGCAAAGAGGGCCAAATTTAATCTGTTACTTCTAGTCACCTCACAATTTCCAAAAGCAATTTGTGCTCGGTTTACCAAAGTGCTTGTCAGAATAAACTGAGGCAGGTCATAGAATTACTGTATTTGCCTGGGTATATGTACAGGTGGGGATGGGGTCTTCCCGAAATGATGAGTGACTCCTATTGTGTTATTTGCAGCAAACAATACAAGGGATGTTTAAAAATCCTTTACCCCAAAGAGCTATAAATTGACACACTTTAAGGCAAGAACTCCTCCAGTGCATGTTACAGAGATCAGTTATAACATTTACATGGATAGATTGCAGAAGCTGGGTCTGTTCTCCTTGAAGAAGAGAAGATCAAGAGGAGATTTGATAAAAATGTTCAAAATCATGAGGGTTCTGTAGAGAGAAGATCGGGAGAAACTGTTGCCATTGGCCAAAGGATCCAGAACCAGAGGATACCGATTCAAGGTAATTGGCAAAAGAAGCAACAGCGACATGAGGAAAAACTTTTTTACGCAGCGAGTGGTTAGGATCTGGAATGCACTGCCTGAGAGTGTGGTGGAGGCAGATTCAATCAAGACCTTCAAAGGAGAACTCGGTAATTATCGTAAGAGAAAGAATTTGCAGGCCTACGGGGAAAAGGCAGCTGAGTGGGATTAGGTAAATTGCTCTTGCAGAGAGCCAGCATGGACCATGACGGGCCAAACGACCTCCATCTCTGCTGTAACTATTCTATGATTCTATTTAGTAGTGAGTGAATATCTAAGTTGCGTTTACCTGTGGATACCATTCAGAAGGGAACGATGTTTTCTGGATAGCAATGCACTGCCTCCCCATGATGCCTGGAGAAAAACAAAGATAAAAACCACATAATAAGATATACACTACATTATAAAATATACACTATGTTATAAGATGAACACTGCATCATAACATATACAATAATGATGAAGGTGCAGAGGGATCAAGAGATGTCACAGCCTTGAACCCGCTCCCATGTATCTGTTAGTGTTTTTATGAGTTCAGGGTATAATAAGGGTATAAAATACTCTAATGTTTTGAAAAAACTTTCAGCTATTGACAGGTTCTTATTATTTAAGGTTCTGCAACTCTTATTAAAGTTAATTCCTTTTATTCAGAATATTAACACTTTGGAGCAATTTACCTGCGAATGGTGGCATCCACAATGTATTATCCATATTCTTTCACTCTAATATATTTTCCGACTCATTTTTGGGTTGCAAGATTCCTGTATTTTCTACGCTGGTCGTGCTTTCACAGACAGTGGAAAAAATAGATAACTGAAAGTAGCTGATAACCAACTTCTTCACAAAGAAATTCAGTTTTGCAGGAAATTTATGGGGTCAAGTTCAACTCCATAAGTACATAAGGGTTGGAAAAGGCCAGTCTAGCAAGCCCATTCTCTTCACTGAGGTTTCAGGAACACTAATAAGTTCCCGCTCATACTTCTCCGAAAATAATAAATCAAATAGGGCTATTAACAACTGAGCAATCCCAATCTCCTTCTCAACTGATTCTACCTCTTGCAGAACAGCTTCTTTTCATTCCTCCCTTTCCCCAAAGCCTCACACATTTTGTAGTTCTAAACTTTGGAGAGCCCATGAATAGCATAAGGGGAAATGATGCATCCTTATCATCCATATGAAAACAGCCCACATATGATTTGTAGATCACCTAATTATCACTTCAAATGCACTGGACACTCACATCAACGTGGAACCAGATCCCATGTGCTTCACAGATGTCGGCAATCTCATTCAGAGGGTCAAACGCTCCTAGTACTGTGGTTCCTGCAGTGGCGATGACGATAAAAGGCAAAGCCCCCTATGGAATGACCGCAAGAAAAAGAACATTCATTTCAGATGTTAGCTGTGATAGGCCAAAGAGAAACGAAATCTTTGCATTTACATGGCGCCTTATAATGGCCCTTAAATTCCACCAGGATTCTCCACGGTTTCCCACCATAACTCCGGTAGTAGACAGGCAGAGATGCAGGATACCAAGTTACACCAGGTCCCTGCTATTTCCTTGAGAGTGCCACTGTCTCCTGTCGGCATCATGTTGTGGAGTACGCAGAACTCTTGCAGAACGTCAGGGCCAATGTCTCTTGGCAGTGTCTCAAAAATACTTCATATACAATGAATTACTTCAAGCTGGTGATTCATGTGCAGGCAAGGGCAGCAACAACTTTGTGCCCAGCATGATCCCAAAAAAACAGCAATGAGATGAATCACAATGTAAGCAACTATAATGCTACCTGTACCAGCCAACAATGGGTACTTGTCAGAAGGAAAATATAACAATTTTCCACCAGGTTCAGGAATTTCCTCAGAGCACTTCCACTCCAGTGCCCTAACTTTGCCGGAAGCGAATTGTAAACCCTAATCATCAGTAATGGCATATTTGACTGAACTTTACAAACCCGCACTCTCCATATGAGCTCCGTACCAGAAGTGCAAATTCATAGCTTTATTCTGAAAACGAAAATTAATCTTTTAAATTTAAAAAAAAATGAAGTTCTCTTTTGTTTAAGTTTATGTCCGGGTCACATAAGAACGTCACGAAGTTTGAATATGGAAAAGCTAATTGGTCAACTGAAACACTTCAAAAATATTTTCATGATGCTTTTCGTAAACATAAATTACTGCCATTGCTGTAGCCCTTCTCTCCCCAGGTCCCAACACTGAAACATACCCAGATGAGACCACTTAGAGACACATTACACAGCTCCTGTCAGCACAGTGAATGGTTACGGTGCCTGAATCTATCTGCACTAGTTTCAGTGCTTTGGGAAAGACATTAAATGTAGGAAATTGAACTGATGATCAATTGTTTTAAAAAGAAGGCAAGGCTGGGTTTGAGACGGGTAGGCAGGCATCTCTGAATTGAACTCTCATGTCAGGTGATGAATCATAGAAGCTTTCAGCGCAGAAGGAGGCCATTTGGCCCATCATGCCTGTGCTGGCTCTTTGGTAGAGTTATTCAATTAGTTCCACTCCACTGCTCTTCCCCAACAGCCCGAAAAAAGTTTGCTTTTCAAGTATCTGTCCAATTCCCTTTTAAAGGTTACCACAGAATCTGCTTCCACCATCCTTTCTGGCAGTGCATTCCAGATAACAACTTGCTGTGTTAAACAAAACTCTCCTCATCTCTCTCATTCTTTTGATGGTAGAGCTTTTACCATCAAAGGCACCAGCAGAAATCTCCGCTCCTGCCCAATCAGAATTTCCTCCTTCACATTGTGATAATGTCAATGTTTGGCCCGGGAGACATTAGGAATTGCAGCATATGGCTCACTACTGTTCCAAAATACAGCTCCACGACTCAATCATGAAAGGTAATATCCAAGTTGATTTTTCTTACAAGCACTTCATAATGTAACAGGAACAAGAACAGCCCCTCAAATCTATTCTGCCATTCAATTAGATCATCGTTGATCTGTATCTTACCTCCAACTGCCTGCCTTGGTTCCATCAACAGTGATGACCTTAGCTAACAAAAATCTAGCAATCTCACTTTTGAAATTTTCAATTCTCAACAGTTTTTTGGGTAAGAGAAGTTCCAGATTTCCACTACCCTCTGTGTGAAGACAGCTTTATCAAAGGCTTTTTTCAGGGTGCATTTACAACAGTAGTGTCAGTGCAAAATGATTTCACTTTGCACCAGCATTAAATTGCAGTGCATATACAAGGTTAGCAGCTAACCTGAGGTCCAGATTTACAGAACTACTCTGGACTGCTTTAATGTGAATGCATCTGCAGACATACACACTGTAAACATCCTTCCCTTCAAAAGAAATATTCAGCACTTTGCAAGCAGTGGCTTAATTTCTGCTTAATCCCCAAGACACTCACTTCTTTCTTGGCTCTTTGGATTTCTTTCTCCAGCTCTTCTGGTATCATCTTCCCTCTGAAAAAAACAAAGAATACATGGTTCAGGCAATGGTAGTGTCAGTGTGAAAATGGGTTTCACACAACAACAACTTGTATTTATATTGCGACTTTAACATCGTAAAACTTCACAAGACACTTCAAGGGAGCATTATCAAACAAAATTTGACACCAAGAGACATAAGGAAATATCAAAGAGGCAGGTTTAACGTAGTATCTTGAAAAAGAGAGAGGTTGAGAGGCAGAGTGGTTTAAGGGGGGAATTCCAGAACTTAGGGCCTTAGGCAGCTGAAGGCATGGCCAGCAATGATGGATCAATGAAAATTGGGAATGCACAAGATGCCAAAATTGGAAGGGTACAGAGATTTTGGATGGCTGTAGCACTGGAGGAAGTTACAAGCAGCCTCTCGATCTTATGCGTGATGAGATACAGCCCAAATCAGTCTATGTGGGCTGGATTTTACCAAGCTCATGACGTTGGGCTCTGTGGCAAGGGGCACCGGAAGGTAGTTGGGGCAGAGGCCCGCCATGGAGCTTGATGCCGGGAGGGCCCAGCCCAATCCTTCCGGCGGCGGCGAGGCTCTATGGCAGCAACACCTCCCCACCCCCCCACACACAATCCCGCTGCTGGGCGACGGGACCTGCATCTACATATTTAAATCAATGAAATGAATATATTTACATGAACTTACCCGCAATCTTCAGGGCCCGCCACCATCCTCAGTGCGGCCGACAGCACTCCCGTGCCTTCAAATCCCCATCAAGGGAAAGCTGGCATAACACTGGTGGGGAGGGGGGAGGAGTTAATATTCCAGTGCTGGGGTGGGGGGGTGCGAAACAGGGTCAAATAAATGTAATGAGCATAGGGGATGGTGGGAAGGGATGGAATTTAACGTTTGTGCAGTCTGGGGGGTGGGGGTAAGGTCAGATTTAAAAGGTAAGTGTTTTGGGGTGAAGGGCAAATAGTTGATGTAATTGTTATTGGGGGGGTGGGAAAGGGGCGTTAGAAATTTATTTGATAAATTTTGGGAGGGGTGTATCCTTAAAAATGTAAATGTGCCGGCAGGGCTGTCTGCTCTTCAAAAATGGCGCCAGCACCTGCACATAGGCAGCTGATGCCATTGCTGGCATCAGACAGCCCGCCCCTGCCACGTGATTGGGTGGGCCACCCCGGCAGTTTAAATGAGCCACAGCAGCTCTTCACGAGCGGGCCACCATTTTTGAGCTTGCCGCCGGGAACAACAGCAGGCTCTTAAAATCCAGCCCTGTATATGAATGGACTCCCTGTTAAATACTAGCCATTTAAAGAAAGCTTACTCTCAGACACACCTCCTCCCCAAGTTAATTCGTCACTCATTACATAATATGTAAGGTGTTGCTTTAACAAGAATACTTGGATATCCTTCCCAATGCTGCTGTACATCAGTTGAGAGGCCTCTCCAATGTTAAACTTCAAATAGTTGCTAAATTATTCCAACGAAAGTCTAGCAGCAAGACCAAGCAATTACCAAAAGACAAAACTAGATTTCTCTGGAGTACATGATCCTATTTACAACTTTATTCTCTCCTTTTAGCAATGTTTCTCTGTATTTGCATGAGCTAACTTTAGCAAGGGCTCTTCACTTATGCCTGGTAATACACTCAATTTGTTTTGAAGGGATGGTCAGAAATGGTTGCGGTTAAATAAGCAATGGGGATAAAAGTGAATTTCATTTCTCATGTGACTGACTTTCAGAGTTGTACACATGCAAGAGACAAAAACAAAGACCCAGCAAGGAATACAGGAGATGCTGCTCCTGTCGGGCAATGATCTCACCAGAAATACCCTGTGTGTCTATGAAATCATTGATATCTGATGCGTATTAGCAGTGACTATGTGCATCAATAGATCGCAGGCTCCAGAGTAGCGTGGTAGGCTATTGGGGCTAAGTAGAACTACCAAACTGTTCCATTTTATATTTTTATAGGTTGAATAAGAGTATTGAATGTACAATTCATATGATCATTTTTATCTAACAAAGCAAAAAAAGATATTCCAACATCAATCCAAAAATAATTGCATGTTCAAGCCTGCAGCCACTGTAAAATCAAGGAAGCGAACAGATTCACTATTCTGGATAGCATTCTCTGTTGTGCTGTAATTTCAGATATGGGGGTTGGGGGGAATGGGTCCTTAAGGAGGTTTCTAAATCACAGACATTTAACAAAATAGGTTTCAGCCTTTTAATTCATAACCTGTGTTAAGACAGCTATAATTGTAGTTAGATCAGCAGCCAAAGAGCAATGAGTGACTGCAAGAGATTTTTTGGAGGAGCTCAAAATATTGAAGGCAGTAGTAACTTCAATAGTTTACTAACGGACACAATCGTTTTTCATGTGTTGTAAACCATGTTACTTTTTGTACTGTTGTAACGTAGGGAATGTGGCAGCCAATTTGGGCACAGCCATGAGATAATGAGCAGATCAACTGTTTTAGTGACATTGATTAAGGGATAAATATTGTCTTGGAACTCCCCTGTTCTTCTTCGAATAGTGTGATGGATGGATCTTTTATGTCCATCTGAGGAAGGAGACAGGGCCTTGGTTTAATATCTCAATAACTACATTGGGAGTGTCAACCTGGACTATGCATTCAAGTCTCCGGAGTGATGCTTGAACCCAGGGCCTTTGACTTAAAATGAGAGTGGTTCCACTGAGCCATGGCTGACACCTAAATATGAAATTGCCCAGGCTAACTTTTAGGTTCTTTCATTTGGCAAAAACACATGGCAAGTGTAGTATGCCTGAGAGGAACAGATGTATTTAGAGCTATGGTTCCCAAAGCTCTTCACCACTGGGGGCTTTCCTCCCTACTGTCTGGGTCTATTGCAAACTGATTTTCTAGAGAAAGAGATAGCGATAGAGATTAATTGTCGTGGTTAGTCAATAGTTCCATTATTATTTTATCATGCAACTACCAGGATGGTAGAAGGCAATGTAGTATCAGTAATGGTGACCATGAAAAGCAAATAACCCATCCAGTTCACTAATGTTCTTTAGGGAAGGAAATCTGCCATCCTTACTCGGTCTGGCCTATATATGACTCCAGACCCATAGCAATATGGTTGACTCTTAATTGCCCTCTGATATGGCCTTGCAAACCACTCAATTGTATCAAACCCCTATAAGTAAGAATAAAACCAGTCAGAACCTGACATCAATCTAGGCACCACATTCCATGAACAAATAAAAGATGGACCTTGGTCTTCTTTCATCCAACAATTCTGTGTTAAGTCTAAACTGGGAGCAACAGAGCTACACTTCATTTTCAAACGTGTGGCAGGAGTTGAACTTTTTACTAAGTGTTTTCACATGCAGTGTTTGAACGAATGTATTGCCGATGTTAGGAGCGCTCATGTTTAATCAGGAAATTCATTAGCATGTATTAGCCTTGTTGGTAGAGAGTGGAGCAAGAATGCCAGGCGCCATCAGCTCTTATTGGCCCAACCATTCTGCTTTCTGACTAAACACTGTCATTTCTCCTACCTTTTGTCAGCTTTCACCATGTAGACATTGCGGGTGCCGATTCCAAGGAAGGCAGCAGCTTTCTTCACAGAGTAGTGGCACTACAGAACAAAAAGACAGCTTAAATAACTTTGATGAGCCTGGGCTACATCATATTGCTTAAAGTTCCAATTTTTAGAGGTACAGCTGAATGAGTTAGACTGTTTTGTTCTTTCTTACTATTGGAAAATCCTGTTTTATCCAACAGATAAAAAAAAGCGACAAAGTTTGGGTGCGAATTTTTTAAAAATGCGGAATATCTGAAGAAAATGTCGTGGGCAAGTTTGTCAGTTTCCTTAAAAAGAAAAAGACAGGTTAGCATAGGAACAGGATTTGGCCATTTAGTCCCTTAACACACTAAATTAGTTCATGGCTGATCTGTACCTCAACTCCCTTTAGCTGCCTTTTACTCCATAATCCCTCAATATCCTTACCCAATAAAAAAATCTATTGATCACAGACTTGAAAGCTCTGATTGTCCCAGCAACCACAACATTATTTGGGAAAGTGTTCCAGATTTCCATAACTATTTGTATGAAGAAGTGCTTCCTGACTTCACTCCTGAATGGCCTAGCTCTAATTTTAAGATTCTGTCCCCTTATTCTGGATTGCTCCACCAGAGGAAATTATTCCTCCAATGTTTTGAGTAAAGGTCCTTTGTCAGAGCTGCCCTTACCTGAAATGTTGAACTCTCTTTTTTCCAGATGCTCACTAAGATACTGTGCATTTATAATATGCCTCGTCCTTATTTTGGATTCTACAGGAATAGGTTTAGCAATCGCAAATACACAGCCGATAACAGCATTGTGTACAGAATAATCATATAAGAGTTCAAGAAGCAAACTAGGTTTTGTTTTGTGTAGTGGGTGGAATAACAGTAGGATGCAGGGGAGGACACAATAACAAGGTCATGGAAAAATTCTCACAGACTGTTTCTCTTAACTACTTCTTTCCCAGGATCTCAGAACTGTGCAATTCCTTATCTCCTTCAGTATGCCAGACCTCCCACAAACTACAGGCTCTTAAAACCCAAGTGTCACCAAACAATACTTCTTGATTTATCTTGTCCTCTACCCTCTTCTTTGCAATCTTGGTAACATCAAGGCCATGGAAACAGTACAGAAGTGATTCACTAAGATGATACAGGCGATGAAAGGCTTTAGTTATTAGGAGTTACTAGAAAACCTGGGGCCTAATTCACCGGAACAGAAAGATTAACGACAGATCCAATAGAGATGCTCAAAATTATGAGGGATTTTCTTAAGGCAAATTAGGAGCAAAAACTATTTCCACTGGTTGGTGGGTTGTAAGAAGAGGGCATAAATTTAGAATCATCATCAAAAGGATGAAGGGAGAGGTTAGGAAGTTTTTTCTTTTACACAGAGTGCTGTTAAAAGATGGAAAGCCTCACCAGAAACAATGGTGGAAGCAGAATCCATTTTAGCTTTTAAAAGGGAAGTGGATAAATATTTGGAGAAGAAAAATCGAAATGGGCATATGTGGAAAAGCCAGAAGAATGAGGCTAAGTGAGTAACTCTTTCAGAGAGCTGGCAAAGGCACAATGGACCAAATGGCCTCCTTCTGATCTGTAAAATTCTATGATTCTAAGTACTATACTTTTGGGGCCTTGGTCCTTTACCTATGTTTCTTAATAAAAGTGTATTTTTCTAATTTTATTAATATACATGGGCGTGACCCTTGCACTGAGTGGCAAAGTTAGCACAGCATTTGTGAATAATTGTTACCTCGTGATGAAGATTAAATAATTTTCTGTGCTGCTGTCAGGCACAGCATTACTTGCGTATTGATTCCCTGTCTATTTTTTCCTTTATGCTTGGAGCATTTCTATATGAGATAGATTTTTGTTAAAGGTATCAAGTGATATGGAGCAAAGGTAGATAAATAGAGTTGAAGATCAGCATGATTTAATGATAGAACAGGCTGGAAGGACTCAATAGACTACTCCTGTTCCTAATGTTTCAATGTTCCTAGTTCAGATCCAACTTCACCTCCCCCCCCCCCCCCCCCCCCACAATAAAATTTGAATTCATTCACCGTTCCAGTGTGCTTAATCCAATGAACTGCAGTAAGTGCCTCCAATCTTCCCGAAACACTAAACATCATAACCCATCAAGGCCTCTTAATAGAGACCATTCAAGGGAATTCCAGTATGTGTCACCTACCTCCTCAGATGTGAACATCGCCATAGGGGGTGAACCTGAAAGCCCAATCTCCTTTAACTCTGGACAGCACTTGTACCGGGCTAGATTTACAGCATACATGTTGGAAACAGAGCCTCCTGTTTAGGGTACAGAACATGCAAAAATCATTAACTGACTGCAAAATTGTAGGAAGTAGGAAAAATAAGCACTGTTTCTATCACAGCAGCATGCTTGCAGATACTGTGGTTGGTAAAAGGCTCAGGGAGCTTCTGTCATTCTGGGCTGATCAATCTTACTTCTCTTCAGCTCACAAAACAGTAGCATAATTATACACTAAAATGTAAAAAAGTGAAACTCTTTACCTATGTTCAGCATTTTGTTGTTATTTTTTCTGTCCTTTCTTCTTATTTTGACTTTTTTTTCTAACCAATGTGTCTGATCCATTTTTGTTTGTTTGATCTCAGCATCAATTTTGGCATTGAGAGTGTGTTTTATTAAAGGTATTTTCATTGGCTGAAAACTAGCTTTAAAGAACAATCAAAAGCCCTGAGAATTAATGCAATTGACTAGTGCAACTAGGCAAATCTTTTTTTAAAATTACCTCCGATCCCCAAAGTGCTGATGCCATTGAATAAGCTTCTCCATGGCACTTGCCCGTTTAATTAGTCACTGAGCTTCAAAAATAACTCATTACATGAAGCACTTTGAGACAATTTGATAATAAAGTGTTCCATAAATGAACGTATTATTTATTATTACTATTAATAATGGTTAATACATATAGCAGTGTTAAAGTCCCGAAAAGAGTGCATCTATTTTTATTAAAATATTCTCATGCTTTCAGCTGAATTGACTACTTTAGTCAAGTCAAATTCTTGTAAGTACTAAAATTCTTCTATATGTTCGATAGCCAATTGGGTAAAATTTGACATTGGTTAGTTGCAGTCAGAAAAAAACAACCAATAACATTAGAAGACTGAACTTCATATCGACAATCAATTACAAATCTTACATCTGCATCTAATTCCTGTCAACTGTGTCATTATATATTCCTATTTCTATATTTATAATTGAAACTACCTATGTAAACATGTCACACTATAATTACACGCTTCTGTAATTGCAGTTCAGACTCCTCATGATTTTGAACACTTTGATCAAATCTCCTCTCAACCTTCTCTTCTCCAAGGAAAACAATCCCAACTGCTCCAATCTATCCACATAACTGAAGTTCCTCATCCCGGGAACCATTCTCCTGAATCTTTTCTGCACTGTCTCTAACACCTTCACATCTTTCCTAAGGACACAATACTGCAGTTGAGGCCGAACCAGTGTTCTGTATAAATCTAACATAACTTTGTAGTACTTTGTAAGTAGCTGATTACAAAAAGAAGGTATTTTCTTCACTTATTAAACACTTGAAAACCTCACATCACACTATACGTTACACAGTCCCCTTTGATGGCAAAATCTTTGCGGTTAAAAGTCCCAAACTCCTCCCAGTGCAATGGGTTGGATCTCCCAAACCTTTCTCAAAGTCAATGTCCTCTTTGCTCACTTCACTGAGCAGTTCCAACCTGGACCTCCGCGAATAAGGTGATCCTGTTGGTCTTTTCTTTCTCCACAAACTGTTTTTGGTGCTGTTCTTCATCTTTCGACATGGCACCTTATAGCCTTCCAGACTCAACATTTTGTTCAATAATTCTAGATCGTAACCTCTGCCCCCATTTATTTCTTTATTTCATGTTTTTTGCTGTTTTTTCCCTCTCCCCCCCCACCCCCCCCAACCTTGTTTCTTTCTTAATCCCTTTACTTTGTGTTCGGATGGCTGCTATCCTAGCATTCACACCTCATCCAGACACATCTTTTGTTTCTTTTCTTGTCCCATTACCATTCCCTTTGGCTTTGTACCATGAAACCTTTGTCACTTAATCTCTCCTGCCCTCCAAGCTATCATAGCCCTACCCTTCTGTTCTTCTCCCCACCAACCCCACCTTTCACTTGCTCAAAACTTATTACATTTCTAACTTTTACCTGTTCTGATGAAAGGTCACAAATTTGAAATGTTAAATCTGTTTTTCTCCCTACAGATGCTGCCTGACCTGCTGAGTATTTCCAGCATTTTCTGTTTTTGTTATCAGATTTCTAGCATCTGCAATATTTTGCTTTTGATTATTTTCTGTATCTATTCATGACATTTTAATGATCTGTGTACTTGGACATTGTAAGTCTGTTTGGACTTCCACTGTTTCTAGCTTTTCACATTTAGAAAGTACGCTGTTCTATCCTTTTTAGGTCCAAAAAGAAAGGCCTCACATTTGCCTACATTGAAATCCGTTTACCACAGTTTTGTCCATTCACCTAATCTTTCAATATCTCTTTCTAATTGTATGCTTCGAGCTACACTGCTTACAATGCCACCTATCTTTGTGCCATTGTCAGATTTGGATAAGTGGCTTTCAATCCCATCATCTATGTCGTTAATAAATATGGTAAATAGTTGCAATTCCAACTATTCAGCCAGATTTTCCTTCCACTCCTTCTAATCTCACTCAGCAGATGGATTACTCTAGTGCTTCAACAGCTTCAAGAGCTATTAGGCTACCTCAGGATGATCTAAATTTCAATGCAAAATCCCACTATATTAAAGAAAAAGTCATGCAAAGAGCCAGCACAGGCACAATGGGCTGAATGGCCCCCTTCTGTGGTGCATAAAGTGAGCACAACAAATAAAGTTGGTATCTATTTTAAAGACTGTAAATCCAAATGGTTACTGCAGACAATAGTGGCCACATGATTTGGAAAAGTTGATGGCAGGGAACATACTTCAGCAGAGTTGAAATAATGGAAGGATTTGTTTCTTACCAGGGCTGAAGATTCCATCTCCTTCTGTCCAGCCTACAAATTCCCTCATCTTCTTTAAAACAGCGTCCTCCATGAGCACGAAGACTGGTGCAACCTCATATGTGTAGCTGCAGTGGAGATAAGATAATAAGATAAAACAGAGCAGTAAAAGGAAAAATGACTTGCAATTATTTAGCACCTTTCACAACCTCAGGATATCCCAAAGCATTTTACAGTCAACTAAGTATTTTTGAAGCGTAATCACTGTTGTAATGTAGGAAACGTGAGACTATATGTTATCAGCTGTTTCAAACATAAACCCAACAAAATCAGATTGGATTCTACTCACAAACAACAACAACAAAAAAGGCAAAAAAACCCCCACCTGTGACGGGACCTATTGCTGATTCATCACTAAACAGAATGGCAATGCTAAGTGCCATATTGAAACATTTCCAGATAAACTCAGCTTAATTCGAACCACTGTAGTTTCACTCACAGACTGCAGCTGCAACCTCAAAATTAAGATCAGGGAAGTGGAAAATTGTAAATCTGGTCTTTATCTCACTATGGTCCCTTTGAAAAATGGGCACGTGAGCAAGGGTGGGATTAAATATCCATGCATAAATATATATATGTATAGAAGGAGATCTACAAAAGAACTAAAACCCCAAGACCAGGATTATATCACCTCCCTGTAGGAATTTTTCACCCAACTCATTCAAAATGAAGGTAGGGGAAAAGAACGCAAGCTTTAAAAACATTATTAAAAAAAAAAACTTTTTTCCTGAAGACTGAGCAATGACAAAGTGGTTCAGCTGAACCACAAAAAAACAGCCTTGAGGCGGAGCTTGTTTGGCCCCGATATTGCATTGGATCGCTGGAATATGGTATTGTTTTCTTGTTATGGAAAATTCTGGGCCCAGTGCTTCCCATTCCTGCTTAATATAAATTCAGTTTGGCTGGGAAAATCCACATGAGGCCAGTAACGTGGATTGCAGTGACAATGAATCATAAGAACTGGAAGAACTGGAACTCATTCTACCAGGTGTAATAGGCTCCAATCAAACTTCTTGTTATGCACCACAGAACAATATTAGACAAGGTTATGCCATAATTCACAGAGCAGAGGTGAGGATAGAAAACCTGAATGGTACCCCTTGTTGCTGAAAACATTCAACTGGGTAGAGTAGGGAATCTTGTTCTTGCCACACTGAACAAGCTCTACTTTTTACAACCTCAAACCGAATCCATGACTCCTTAATTTCCAATACACTCGCCCTTCTGTGATATATGTCAGCCCTTGAACAATAATTATATTCATATGCCTTGTAACTGTCCTGTTATTACAGAACTTCTAACTAGAGATTTCTGTGAAGAATTACCCCACTAGTTTATCATCCAATAGGTGGCCTTTGGGTTAGATAAACAAGTGTATTTAAAGTACAGTCTGTACAAGAGGTCAGACCTACTATTATTAGTTGCTTGTGAATGGAGAGCACAGTACTTAAGTGGAACTGGAAACCTATGCAATACTGCTGATGTATGACAACTATATTTTGGGAAGCATTCCAACCAGAAGACAGAAATATCTTTGCTAATCTGGGGCATGGGATATAGTGTGCATACCATAAACCTATACTACTGGCTCTCAGAATTCCCAGTATGTATGCAAGAATTACACGGCTATCATACTTTTATTGAGATTGCATAAAATACAAAGGGCACAATTCTGCTCTGCCCTTGCAGGTGGGCATGGAGGCAAAGAAAATGGCAGTGCCGCCGTTCCCGACATTGCCTGGGCCCTCTGCCATTCATTCCGGGACAGGGAAAGCCAAGGAAGGCCTTTCCACCCCATGCCTCCCACCTCCACCTTAATTTTGTGAAAGACGGATGGGGCCCGCCGCCACGAGGAGACGCCGCCAGGTCAAGCCTATCGGCCTCCTAGCAGGGTCGGCGGGGGGGGGGGGGGGGGGGGCCCCTCCTTTGGAGGAACATCAGGATCCCTGGAGGGCCCCCCGGCCATCACCACCCTCCCCGCCCACACACCCCCACCCTGGGAAGACACTCCCAGCCTCACCATCTCCCCCACTACCCCGTCACCAGGGCCTTCCTGAGTGGCTCCAGTGACCCCGACCCCACTCACCTGTGCCAGGGTATTCTCCAGTCTTTGGTTCTGCAGGGCCTCCTGCAGTACCAGCAGTGGCCACTGCTCCCAGTGGCACTGCCAGTTTTGCAGAGCTGCAGTCCCTCCGATTGGCCAGCAGTTCTGGAGGTGGGAGCTCATGCCTTAAAAGGATGGCGTCCCCAACAGTAGGCAGATAATTACCTGCACGCTGTCCAATGGCTTCGGGGGTCTGATGGAGGGCTAAGGCAGGGTCTCCCCTGCCTTCTGGCCCGCCACTGGGACCCCCCTTCATCAAAATAAAATGCAGCCCAAAGTACTACAGTTCACATTTATTGGCCAAGTAATACACTTGGTGCTTATTGGCCTTTGGACTTTGTGCACTCTCCCCAATTCAATCAGGCATATCTTTAAGCTCCTACATTCTTCTGTCTTTTTGACTTACGGGGGCAATTTTAACCTAAATTGCTGGATGGGAAACCCACTGGATCAGGTGGAACATTGATTTTATACCCGCCCAATGGGGGTGATTTTAATCTATCCCGGCAGTTGGGAAACCAACAAAATAAGGTGCAATGTTGACTTTACTCTCTGCACAATTTTATTCTCCATTGAAGTCAATGAGGAATAACAGGTGGTGGATAAAATCAATGTTCTACCCGATCCAGTCAGTTTCCCACCCAGAGAGGCAGGCTCACCATCCATTTAAGGACAGAGTAGGGTCTTGAAGCTGGAGGGCCAAGAGGAGGCCCCCAGAACTGAAGAAGTAGCAGTCTGCCTTTTCAGGTAAGAGAGAGAGAAAGAGCCTCAAGATAGAGGCACCTGTCTGCAACTTATTGAAGTTTTAAATAAAAAATAAACTAAGTAGCCGGGCCACCATTGTAAAGGGGACTCCCTCCATAGAATGGCAGCAGCTGTGGCCAGGCAGACGGGGAGGGCCTCAAAGCCTGCCTGGAGTGCTGGGCCGTAGTCTGCCGCTGGGAGGACACCTACAGACAGCTGGCCTAGTCCCCAATGGGGCCCAGAGGATGACTGGAAAAGACCCCATCCTGCCTTCAGGAAAATGGCCTGGGGGCGGGATGGAGTCGGCAAAGCAGCACGCCGGCCGGCAGCATGAATCTTCACACCCCACACGCCTCTGTGCTTGCCCCCATCTGGGCTAAAAATCCTGCCCCTGTGCTCAGGAATTTACTGTTTCACTGCTCTCTCACTCTGCAAGAAGAGGGGAAGTCAGCAGAGTGCTTGTTACAATACAATCCTTGTGCATAACCCAGCTATCAATTTAAGAAAAGCATGGAAGGCAACCTGAATATAAGCTTCCCATGCTCTTGTTGTTGCTGAATAGTTTGAGGAGGCCAGAAAAAGGAGGTAAAATATAACAGGGAGAAAAAAAAGGATGATATTCAATAATGACTGCACAAAATGAACTGTGATATAAAGAAGCATTAAGAAAACTACTCACATGCTGGGATTGAGAGCTTCAGTGATAAAGCGGGCGACAAGAGAATAATGATCCATCCCGGCATACAGCTGGTTATAGAATCTTGGATGGCCTGCAAAAAACAAAGCAAAGAATGCTGCTCATGAATTTGTACTCATTGGCTTCTTGCCCCCATGGCCAAAAGAATAGCAGGTTATTTTAAAATTTGTGCCTCTAACATTGTACCCAAGGTCTGTAAACATACGAGAGCCCGTGCTGATCTCTCTTGAGACAGCATATTATCAAGCTGAGGCAATATCATAAAGACAGAAAGAAAAGCATGTTATTTTCATTACAATGTCTCTAATGTTGTGGCTAAGACCTGGGAGCAAGTGCAAAACAAATTGGAAAGCAAAAAAACACAGACTCATAACCAATCTTAGAGAAAATTACAGATACAAAACATTTTATTATAAAGATTGTCTTCAGGTAGTTTAAGCAGTTGTTACGACCAGGTGAAGAAGGGGTTTCAGGCTCCCCTATCACCCCTTCTCTGATTTGACTGCAACAGGGTTTATCTTTTAAACACAGTGATTTAACTCACCAACTCAGTGAGCACATGCTCCTGGTACTCTAATTACAACTGCAAATGAACCAATCAGACAGGTTTTCTTGAGTTTAAACAAGAAAGATGTATGTTTATTAACCTTAATAGATACAGAGGTGAAAAAGAGTTGGGAGGTTGAAGTAAAATCTGTAATAAATGGAATTCAAAGACTGAGTTTCAGTGTCGTTAATTGAAGTTAAAGTCTTAAAGTCCTCGTTGGGCCATGTGCACAATTCGGGCTTGCTTCTCTGGTTCTGGAAGACCAAAGAGAGGCTTTATCCGTCCTCTTGGTTGTTGCCTGTGAAGGTCTGTAGATTTGAGGTTTAGCAGCAGCTGAGGCTCCCCTGGGACTTTGCTGGAAAGGGAGAGAGAGGTGTTGTTTTCTTCCTAGGAGTTCAGTTACTGTTTTCTTTCTGATGCACATTTCACAAACTCAGAGTTACACAGACAGGTATGTTATGTGACCACCTCTTTGTTTGAAAACAGAAGTTTCTGGAAGGTTTTTTTGAAATTCAAAGTTCTTGGTGGGGGGGGGGGGGGGGGTGGGTTGGCTCTTTTGAAGTCAAAGGGTGTTGATGGCTTTTGACCACCACGATTGACAAAAACCATTCGAGGTAATTAAATCAGACTGCGCCCCTAATGTTCTGGCCAGACTGGGTAATTACCTCTGTCTCCAGTGCGGATTTGGCTTCTCATATGCAAAATGTGCATGGCCATCTTTAGCTGTTCTGTTCTGCTTTTTAAAAGTTATTTGTAATAATGTCCAGTAAAAAGTCTCAGGCAATGTTCCATACAACAAAATTAATATTTTCCATTTGGCATGTAGGACTTTCATCACACAGTGTTATTTTGACCTATACTTGTGAATGTTTTGAAAGCTTTGACATATCCAGAATTATATCTTAGGGACTGATTTAGAAATGCCTACAGTTTGCTGCTCGGAGCAGTTGTTTTTGTCAAGTATCTCTTAAAGTAGCTCTTGGAAAAGCATAAATTTAAGCTCTAGAGTTCTCAGAGAGGCATAGTTCCCCAATACAAAACATTCTTAAGACAGTTTATACAAGTGGTACTGTATTGTCACATAGTACTGAAGGGTTTAATCAGTTTCTTGCAATGTTTGTAATTTTTCATATCTTTATGATGTTACAAACTTTATTTCCAATGCTAAATTTCTCAGCCAATGAGAGTTTGAGATGGCGGCCAAAAGGATTTACAAACATTATTATGAGTTTTTTGGCTCTTTCCATCTTTCTATGAGTAACTATTCCTGACTGCCTAGTTTTGGCTGATAGCTTCTTTTGAAATTCTCAACTGATGGTTTTCATTCCTGCTTGCTATTTTCTAAATAGTATTTTCCCTGACTATTTGGTTGTGGTGTATTACTGTTTAATGAATTCAAAAATTTGAGTATATGTATAGAATAGGGTCCCAACAAAAGTTCTTAATTCTGTGTCAATAAGCTCCTTGAGGAAACAGCTGGAAAAATAGGTTTTTCTTTATTCATTCATGGGATGAGGCTGTCGCTGGCAAGGCCAGCATTTAACACCATTCCTAATTGCGCTTGAGCACACAGGTAGTTGACACCATTGCTGGGGACGGACAGCCTACCCCCTCCACCTGACTGGGGGGTGGGGTGGGGGGGCAGCTGCCCGACGGGCAGGCCGCCGATTTTTCGCCCACCGCCAAAATCGGTGGCAGGTACATAAAATTCAGCCCAATGAATGGTCATTCTGGTGGAGTATTGGAGAGTCCAATTACCTGTAGCCCAGCTTGATGCAGTACAGGGAAGATCTATGGGGCCATTCTCCAGTGTCAGAGGAACGATTTGAGAGACTTGGGTTTTGGAAAGGTGACTGTTACAGGTATAGAAAAGGTAAACCTAGAAATTAAATTAAACTGTGAAAGTAGAACTCGGAGGCAGGGGTTCAAACTAGTACAAGTTAATGTTAGAACTGATATCAGGAAATTCTTCTTCATACAAAATGCAGAATAAACCTATGCCACAGTAAGCCCTCAAATCCTTTGAGATAGAATTGGGGAGGTTGCAATGGGGAGATGTCAGGATCTCTGGATGAATAATGGATGGCATCTGTAATGATCTTGTAAGGGGGGGTCCCACTTCTAGTTGGCAAAAGGGGTGAAAATGCAAGTAGAAATATAAATTGAATTTAAAACATTATCTTCTAGGATCTGCAGCTTCATGCTGAAAGGTCAATATCCTTTAATGTTTCAGTCGCAGTGCGCAAGAAATTATTTAATTATTGTGCATGGATTGCAGGATTAGGTTTATTTTTATCTTTCTCTTTCTTCAGTGAACATTAGCAAGTGGATAGCATCACGTCACTGGTTCCCAGGACAGCAGATGTTGCTGTCACATCTCATGGGTAATGTGATGAGAGTGCAGGAACATGTGAGAACCACTGATGGCAACTGTTGTATAGCACTCCTAAAACTAATGTGCTTACTTTCCATTGCTTGGTACCAGTCCACACTGCCGTAGGTGCTTCCATGAAGATTCTCCTGACTCCCCGATCTTTTCCCCTTCTTCTCCTGAAGGTGCTGCCTCACACTGGGATAAGCTGCTACATGGGTTGGTAGCCCTCCAATGCTTCTCTAAGTCATTTTTCTTCATGTGTGAGTGCAGACAGCAATTTCACTACAGGACCATCACAGCCAAGCCTGTCCTCACCTCATGAGAGGGATCTAGGATTCTGATCAAGAGCATGATTTTGTGGTGGATTTTTCCTCGCTTTCCAAAGGGCGCTAAGGTCAATTGAGAGTTTTCACTGGCACCCTCACTGAGATTTGCTAACTCAGTGCAAACCATTATTTTTCTACAGCTGTGCAAACAGACTTTTTTTGAGAAGAACACAATGTGCAATGTGACAGTTCCATTTTACTTCATTTGTCAACCATAGCATTGATATTGATGCATTAAAAAAATACAAACAGATTGCAGTGCACTCAATAGAGAATGTGAACAGAGTAACCAAGAGGAAAGTGTCGGGACTTAAAATAATTTGCTAAGTCAGATTTGGAAAGATGTGCTCACGACACATTAGTATGTGTGGAACTGCATCCTGGGAAGAACCAACACTTCAGGAAGGCACCACATCCTAGGGAGGAATCAACACTTTCACAGGTAAAACGTAAAAACAATTTAAATAGCATCAGCACTCAGTAAAACAAGCATCTATTACCCACAGATAGGATGAAACTGGGACTGTTGCTTTCTGGTACTTAACCCTTGGAGTACTTATGGATAACTTCAACACCCAAGTAAGCATTTTGCCCACTCAAAATACCAAGAATTAAAATGCATTGCATGGCTGGAATTATTTCTCAAGAGCATTAAAATTACATTGGACAATATCAGTTCACAAATGCTCCTGCGTGACAGTCATCTGTCCACTATTCTGATGGAGGTGTTAAGCCAGTTATTTCATACTAGTACAGGAGAGTATTGCATAATATGCTTTCAAGGCCTACACTTCATTGACATCATTATCTTTTTGGTAGGATGTTTTATTTTCACCCTTGTCTATGGGTCTCTGTACCATACTAACCAGGAAAACAGCTATACACTCCTGGGCCTCTGTCTCAGTTGTTCTGTAAGTTCCAGTTAAAAGGTAAACAGTTGAATGACTCCTCCCGAGAGGAATGACACAATCCCTTCTGATTTTCTTAACCTTATCCTAGCCTCTCAGCTCACCGTGGGCAGGGGTTTTGAGGGCAACCAGCTGACATGAGGATCAATAAGCTAGTGGTGCCACTGCATTGCTCTCATTTTTCTTTTCATTATTCAGCAGGAGAGTTGGTGCCCAAGGGTATAATAAAGCTGGTGTTCAGCATATTTTTTCAATCAGATATGCAAAAAGATTTGTCATTATAATATGACAGCAGCATCTGTTGAACAACATTACTGCCAGCCTGCAGTTACATTCTCCTGTAACCGAGGGAACAATCACCCAACTCTACCGAATGAAAAGGAACTCCCAACAAATGTGGAAAAGGAGAGGAAGCCTATTGGGAATAATATTCATTTTCAGATTCAGGTCAGTATAAAAAGAACAGGCTTTGTTCCTTCATGTGTTACTTGCTCACTGTTTGCACTTTCAATCTCCATTATGAACTAGCAGTTATGGACTTGTAAAAGTCAAGATATCGACTACAAAACACAAAGACTTGCTTAGTAAACCAGTGAAGACATTTGCACCAGTTATTTAAGATTAATTTAAGATTTATAGGTAGAGTAGTATGCAAAAGAAAAAAAATAAAGTTCCTGGGGAGACAACAAGGGAATAGGACCAAGTGGTAGCTTGTTCAGAAGAGCCAGCTTCAGCATGATGGGCTGAACGACATCTATCTGAACTATGATTCAATGATACTATGCTTGATTGCTTGGGCACAGGTGCACAGTCCCACGGGCAAGAATGTAGTTGCATTTGCATCACATTTTCTAATCATATTTACAGCTGTGTGCTTCAAGGTCAGCAGCACAACCAAGCCTGGCATTGTCCTCAGGATCCAGCAGGCCTATCTTTGCTAACTGTAGCAAAAGAAAGCAGACATGTATAAAAGATGGTGTTGTGTTCATCAAAATCGCTGGTGGGTTATTCACGCATGGCCAGGACTGGCCTGAGAATTCCTATATCTTCAAAATCAAGCCAAAAAAAAGGCTTCCGAACAGTGAGGAAAAAAGACCACCGTTTTACGTATTGAGGACTTGTTAAGATCACTTTTCCCTTCTATGCACATGTGGTAATGTGAAACTGTATCTCCACAGACGGAGGAGAGGTATTCAAAATGCTCCACTTCTACCCTGAACCGGATAGCCCCTCATCAACCTTGACCACCCTTACTCACCAATTAGGGACAGTCAGTGCTCAGGTAAGTTAAGCTTTTCAGCTGTGCTTGGTAAACTGTTGGATTCTCCCCGACGAGTGAAGCGAGTAGAGCGGACATTATAAGTACAGAGGCACACCTATCCATCTGGGTACTGTACTGAAATGCTTTGTCGTTACGACTGTGTATTTATGCAAATCCCGAATAATGTAATGTATACTAGTAGTTCTACACACCATCTAATCTCTACGGTCCCAACAATTTCCAGATTCCCTTCCTAAACAAAGCAGCTATAACTTCCTATCATGCTGTGATTTGTTCCATGCTCCTCCTTAAATCGTGCAACCAGGTCCTTGGAACATTTGAGCGCATGTTGACTCTGAATTAACGTATGACCACCAGCTGATGCAATCTTTGTACATTTGGAACCATCAAAAATCTGATGATGTTTCTCCATCACATTATTACACCTATGGCCTAATTAATAATTCAGGATTTTCTCGTCTTTCTGCCATTTTCTCTTGAAACTGCTCAATCCCAAAATGAACTAGTCCTTTAATATTTACACTGGCAGAGTGACTCACTAGCTGCTGCAGAAACATCAAAGGATCATTATTGCAACTGCAGCTTGATGGCTGACTATTTTTTCCTTCCCAACATTCTTAGAAAGCATATTTTGAAGTGAATGTTTCTACATTTTTGTTAGCAGGTATTAGCAGCATTAAATTATGATGAAAAACATTCTTCAGTAAAAACAAAGTGTCAGGCCATCAGTGCCCAGACATATCCACTTTTTGTCCCTGGCTGGTTTGTTCCTTCCCTGTGCCCACCTCCCCCCACCTCCACCACCAGGACCCAATCAGGGCACTGCGCCACTTGTATCTCAATACAATCAGCTAACTTAGCAGCGACCAGGGACTAAACTTGGTCTGGATCATAGGAAATAGGAGCAGCAGTAGGCCATTCGGCCTGTTGAGCCTGCTCCGCCATTCAAACAGATCATGGCTGATCATCTACCGCTACACCATTTTTCCCCACTATCCCCATATCCCTTGATGTCATTAGTATCCAGAAATCTATCGATTTCTGACTTGACCATGCTCAATGATTGAGCTTCCACAGCCCTCTGGGGTAGAGAATTCCACAGGTTCACCACCTTCTGAGTAAAGAAATATCTCATCTCAGTCTTAAATGGTCTGCCCCTTATTCTGAGACTGTGTCTCCTTGTTCTAGACTCACCAGCCAGAGGAAACATCTTATCCACATCCAGCCTGCCACACCCTCTAAGAATGTTCTAAGTTTCAATGAGATCACCTCTCATTCTTCAAAACTTTAGAGAATACAGGTCCAGATTCTGCAATCTCTCCTCATAAGACAATCCCGCCATGCGATGCATTTAACAATAGAACCCATCAGTAAGGGGGCAATGTTACCAATGATTTTAGCTTGTTAATCGCTTTAAGTCAAAACTATTTTCTTGAAGCCCCTTGAATTGTCTGTAATGAACTTTATGCTAACTCTGGTTGGACATTTTCCTCCTGTAGGTGTCATCATATGACCTCCTGCCTCCAATCATCTTGCACCCCCACACGCCTGCCATTGGTCACCCAATCTGTCCATACTCACCGTGCACTACTTTCTTAGCCAATTGGAAAGCAAACATATTCTTCAATAGCTAAACTGATGATTCATGACTGTCAGTCAAATAAATGTTTTCCCAATGCCAAATATTTTTATATCGAGGAAACAAAAGTGTTGGAAGGACATTCTTAAAGACACAATTTTTAATGCCTGTATGATTTTTCTTCCAGATTGCTCGCAGCAGTGTCCTGAAGATTAGTCTTAAATTTCTGGAGACAATTCTGGAGGATTGGTAAACCTATAACAATCCCAGTTGATGTTTATGGCCTGATCTTTACTCGGGTGGCGCAATCTACCTCATTCCTTCAACATTGAGAAAGGATATAATCTTCTGTAAACTGCCTACACTGGGCATTACCCTACCTGTTTTCACGCTATACTTTATAACATCCCGACAACGTTGTAGCAGATGTTGATGGGATTCTCCTGTGTCCCTCAATTCCAGGTCAAGAAGTTTCATTAGCTCTTTGGGAGGCTGCCACTCGCAGACCTGGAAGGTATAGACAAAGTTAGGGGCACCTTAAGCATAGGCAAAGACCTAGAGACAAGACTGAGAGATTTCTTTCTGGCATAAGTGTGAAACGAGAAACCTGTAACTTACTGCATCAACACTATTTCCTTTTCTAAAAGCATTTTGATTTATGTTATTTTAAAGTCATACACTCTGTCCTTATTGTCATATTACATAAGTAGTTTCCACTATAAATGTGGACATAGAAATTTATAATGGAAGAAGTTCACAGAAAGGGCATGCAGGCATATGACTTTCAGTGGGAAATGACATTCCTTGAACAGGGCCCTGTAATGTTGCACTCAGTTGCCAAAGTCTTGCATTTGCCAATGCATTTTAATAATATATTGCTGCTATAACAGTAAATGGCTGATTATTGCCTTTGATTTGTACCTTCTCATTGACATCAGTAGCTTTCTTTATAGCATCTTCCATGATGATTGGGAATGCCTCCTCAACAAACTTCTCTCCTGTTTTTGCATCCAAGAGAGGGCCATTCAAGACCACCCCATCCACCAGGATCGCACCCTTTTTAAGAGTGTGGTCGTTCATCAATTCGTCTACATCGAAAAATAAAAGGGCAGTTTTAGTGCCCAGGAAGATGACATATTGTCGTACATTTGGATTATAAAAGCCACTATGTTTACTCTAGATATCATTCAATTGTAGAACTCAAAGGTGTTATCAATACAATCCTCTCTGTTCTACATTACATTCCATATAATCTAACAATTAGTATCTGGCTACTACACCTAATACTTACCATGAGAACTGTCTTGTAGAATACAGACATTGCCAAAGAACTCACTTTTTGACAAGAGACAAATTTTGCTCTCATGTGATCTCATTGGAAGAAGTAAAAGCTGGAATTCCTTTCCCCACTAAATGTCCTTAGTGCATTTTGAAACTGTTTTGGTTGTAATTTTTTGTTCTTCTCCCCTGCCCAATTTCTGACTTCCATTTTTCTTCCAGATCTAAATCTGTTGCATAGAGAAAATAGGCAGAGAATCTAATGCAAGCCTTTTGTAGTGTAATTATTAGTATTAACTAACACTGATGTTGTGAGGGACTGAACAGGATGACTGTTTCCCCTGTCCCTCTGTGCAGAAGCAGCTGGCCTCTGTTCGTTGTCTCCCCAGAAATTTCTACATGTGCTGGCTAATGAACACACAACCTTAATAAAAAAAATTATAATGTTCCAATTTGCTAGTGATGAGATGGATAGAGTTGTTAAGAAGACTTCACAACTGCTTTCAGGAGCTCTATTTGATGCAGGAATTTAGTGAAGTGCAAATTAAATCCATTAATGAGGTCAAAAAATCCAACCTATAAGGCCTCCGAATTGAGAATATGGTCCAAAGTGTGTTTTACATGGCTAATTTTATGAACAGTTGAAAGAAATGATTTTAAACATAAACAAAACTAGCAAGGAATTGGCAGTAGTATTGGATTGCTGCAGTAAAGAGCTAACACAAATACAATGGGCGGAATTTTAATATAACAGACCTGCTCACAGTGGGAAGGCCAGCAGCGGGTTGGGAACCCCTTTGTCATTGAAGCAGGCTTTGCCGTGGCTCTTTAACTCAGTCATAGCATTAGCATCCTGCTGTCTGGGTTTCCTGGCCAATCACAGGCGTGTTGATGACGTGCAGCTGTTAAAGGAAGGAGTTCCAATTAAAGGCTGGCTTCCGGTGAGGGTGGGGGGGGTGCGGAGGCGAACCATTTAGTGACACCATAGGCTCGATGTAGAGTTAAAACTCCACAGCATGTGGCAGAACTCCAACTTTCGGACTTCCTGCCCTTACCAACACAGCCGGGCCTCCCTCCCACCATGCCTGGGGGGGGGCGGGGGGGCTGGGTCAGGGAATTTAAAATCCAGCCTCAAGGGTCTGAGGTCTGTGGAGTCTAATTATTTCAAATCCAAATTTTCCCAATATTTGTCACATGACAACAATAAAGTAAGGATGGAAAAGACGGGCTGAATTTTGCCACGTACCAGCAAGTCCTACTTCGGTGGCTGGCAGGATGTGGGGTGGCATAATGCCACCGCCGGCCAATTAACATCCAATTAAGGTCATTGTTCAGACTGCAGCTCCAAGAAGAGGGCGCCTCAATGGCAGGGAGCCCTCGAAGAAAACTGAGGTAGGTTGGGGACAGCTGGAGCCTGGCAGGCAGGCCCTAACAATCGAGGTTGGTGCGGGGGTGGTTGTGGAGCACCAGCAGTGCCGTTGCCATAAGGGCGGCCATTGCTGCCAGGGGGGCGGGGGTCCCTCCATGGGCCAGGCAGTGCCCATAAAGGAGGTTTCATTGGGCAGTCTTCCAATGCAACAGCAGGCCCTCCCAAAGTGGGCAAAATGCCTACAGAGGCAAGAAGTGGCCCCTTAATTGACCACTTAAGTGGTTCAATTGGCCACCTGGCGGGCAGCCAAGCCGCCAACATTTCCGCTGCTGGCAATATGGCATGGCAACAAGACGACGTTGGACTCCCCTCCCGAAGCCTGCCCCCACCATTTTGCCATCCCTCTTGCCTCCCAGCCCATCGCCAATGAGCCTGGACAATTCAACCTGATATGTCACTGGCAGATTATGAAATAAATATTACATTACTTCAAAGTAACATAATAATGGTGACTTATTTTCTTTATTGAATATAACTTCCACACATTTTGATGTAAGATATATTATCCTGTGACATTTGTGTATGTGTAACTCATCTCTAAGCAAGGAAAAGTGGCGTTCAAATGAAGGAGAGCTGGAATATCTGTTATGATGATTGTACAAACATATTGACTAATGTATGTATAAAAATAATGCATACGTCATTTTCACATGCACCTGTGACACAAATCACATTCGATATTTCTTTTTTATGCCTAGTTGCTCAGCACTGCAGCCGTGGTAAAGCAGTGTGAATTCAATTGCTGGTAATTGTTGGCCTTTCTTTGCATTAGATAACTTACTCCACAAGAATTGTTAGCATGGCTTTGTATACAAGACCAGGTAATGCTCCAATTCAAATCAGATTTGCCTTATATATGTGCTAAATGCTTTCTAGATTAGGTTTACCTGCATCAAGGAACATCAACAGCAACTGCATGAGTAAGGATGAAAGAGTGACAGATACCAGAGATGAATTGTGCAGACATAAGGAACGGTAAAAGCAGGAGAGAAGTCAGCTAAACAGAAGGCATCAAAGAAAGAAGAGAAGAAATTAAGGAAAATAATGGATAGAAAGTATGCAAGAACAGAGAAAAGTTATGGATTTCTGTCCATGTGAAGATTGAACTTGCTGAGACCCTCAACTTGATAAGCAACACCAGGTAGCATATAGACCAAGAATTTGAACACAGGTTGAGAAGAGAAATAGGCCAATGATCAATGGAGAGGCTAAAGACTACAGAATAATGTACTCCAGAGTACTCTCACTGAAACAAGTTGCTTTTATTTTAAGCACACAGTAAATGAATGCAAATAAAATTAAGCTTCTAACAGAATTAAGAATACTGTATCAGTGTTAAAAATGTCACACGAACAAGGTAATAAACTGAACGCTAAAGTAAATTAAGCACATTTAGGGAAGTGACTTGAATTGAGTGTGTTTGCAGATCTTTGAAACTTCTGTTCAGATTCAGCCTGCTTGCTATAATGATCCCTGACAATTAAGGTCTATCGTATCATTTTGTGAAATAGGTTTTAGAACGAACAGCCTAATTCAGTGATCCAGAAAGGAATTGTTTTTTTCTTAAAAGCAAAATACTGCAGATGCTGGAAATCTGAAATAAAAACAAGAAATGCTGGAACCACTCAGCAGGTCTGGCAGCATCTGTGGAAAGAGAAGCAGAGTTAACGTTTCGGGTCAGTGACCCTTCTTCGGTTTTTTTCTTCCTAGTCTTGATACTCAAGAGATAAAATGTACCCAAAACAAAGAAGGGAATCACTTACATCTAAAAATCTGAGAAATAAGATTGAGAGATAGGCAGTATGAGCTTTAGTTTATCAATTACCAGTTTCACATATGTAAGATAATTAATCTTAACATTCCTCCAAGTGGTGATTTAAAAAATTTCCATTTTTTTTTTTAAACTTAGTTTTCGCAGCCAGATGACCAAAATTCTAATTCTTCACCATTTAACAAAGACTGAAAACAAAGCACACTATTAGAATGGTTGACAGATGATGATCAAAGTGGTAAAAGCATGTAAAATATGCATACTGAAGGGATCTGCTTATTGCAACTTTTTCCCCCTTCCCTCCTATTTTCTCTCCTCTTAATGATGGTAATTAGTGCTTGGCTACACAAGTGCTGGCATCCTTTCAGGATGACAGCCAAGAGAACATTCTTCTTATGGCAAAAAAAAAGATAATTAGATTGAGTGAGGCAGTAGGGAGCATTAGGGCATCTCAGGTGAGTCCAATACTCTCTAATTCTGCATTAGTCATTGCACTGAATGTATCCTTTGTGACCCATGTTAGTGAATAAATATGGTTAAGTCTAATATATGTAATAGTTAGACCTCGTCATAGAAACATACAACACAGAAGGCCATTCTGCCCATCGTGCCTATGCCAGCTCTTTGGAAGAGCTATCCAATTAGTCCCACTTCTCTGCTCTTTTGAAATAGCTGTGCAAGTCTTTCCTTTTCAAGTATATATCCTTTTGAAAGTTACTACTGAATCCTCTTCCACCACCCCTTCAAACAGTGTGTTCCAAATTATATCAACTCATTGCATTAGAAAATTCTCCTCATCTTCCCTCTTATCTACAGGGCTAAAATAGTCTCCCAATTATGTCTAAATGTATAAGAACAGTTAGTTATAGCGATGGCAATCAGAAGCAGTGAGTTAAACCATTGTTCTTAGTCCAATACCGCACTGATATCAAGATCACTGTGTTACAATTGAATACAAAGCATTTGACAATCCAACTAAACAGTTGGTTCCAGCACAGTTGAAATTAGAATACAAGGTTGAAACTTGCAGCTCAGTTCATTCGACCAGTGAAGCTTCCTAATGTCTCAGAAAACTGAAACCATCAAATTTCAAATTATTATAATGTTACAGATATCAAATAATCTAGATTTGTATTTGAATGTTAAGATAACAAAGTTACTTTCACAATAAATGGGAGTATTTTCAAACATAGGAAAGGCTACTACATCAAAACAAAATAAGAACAATGGGGGTAAAATTCAACTTCAATAGGGGCACAAAGCCGACGGGAGCAGATACCTTCAATGGTGTATAATGGATGGCTAATCCATTACCACCCATTTTGCACCCTCGCTAAAATTGAATTTCACCTGCAGAGATTGTGAATTACGTCATTCTTGGGGAATACTGCCTAGAATCAACTAAAGACTATGTTCAACATGATCTGCGATTCTGAAATGTCAAGGACAAGGAGCCAGCATTCTAATTTTAAAAGAGCTAACTTCAAAGAAATGAGGGAACGGTTTAAACAAATTGAAAAGGTAGTTTTTAATTACAGTTCTGTAGAGGACAAGCGGTGCACCTTCAAAATCAAAATGCTGAGTGAGGATGCACTATGAATTAAATACTGAGGATCAGCAAGTGTATACTAATGAAGCATAACGGTTAATGGAATAACAAATTAATCAGCAGTGAAATCCTTCAGAGAGAAGGGAAAAGAAGTTCACTGAGATAAACGCTGTAATATGCAGAAATATGTTCAGAAGGGCAAAGAGAGACCTGGAAAAAAACACAAAGCTGCAGTTCTGAAGTTTAACAGTAAGAAATTCTTTCAGTACAAATAACAATAAAAGCACAGTCCGTGGTGAAATCTATAAAAAATGAAAACAAGACTGAAATAGAGAAGATAGTAGATCAGTTCCTCCAATTATTCACAAGGAAAGATATGAGCAACAGAAGTAGAGATAAATGTAAGTAGAAGTTTTTTTAAATTGAGATGGAAGCCTTCTCACACTAAAAGGGTTGTAAATAAATAATTCCCCAGGAAGAGATGGTATTTATCCCAGAGCACTAACAGAAAGAAAGGAGAAGATTCACAAGGCATTCACAGACAGGAGTTCTTGGAGAGGCTGTGGTACTTTGGAAATAAGGCAACATCTTGTTCCTTTTCAAAACAGATAACATCCTGGAAACAGGCAACACAATAGGTGTTTGACAAAATGTTATGTTAAGTTCCCTTTTATAATGGCACATAAAATTTAATGATTTACAGCACTTCTACTTCTGGCACATCATTATTTATCCTGATTGCCCTTTCACTTGATCCATGATGAATGTTGGGGTCCACTGAGTGGATGTGCAATAGTTAAATGAGTGGGTCCTACTTATGCCTGTTTTTTTGTGGGTGATGTTGCACATTCCTTGTTCCAGTCCTACCCAGGCCCCCTCCCTCAACTCTTTTTTCGGTACATTGATGACTGTATCGCTGCCATTTCCTGTGCCCGCCCCGAACTGGAAAACTTAATCAACTTTGCTTCCAATTTCCACCCTTCTCTCACCTTTACATGGTCCATCTCTGACACTTCCCTTCCCTTCCTCGACTTCTCAGTCTCCATCTCTGGGGATAGGTTGTCCACTAATATTCATTATAATCCCACTGACTCCCACAGCTACCTCGACTACACTTCTTCACATCCTGCCTCCTGTAAGGACTCCATTCCATTCTCACAGTTTCTCCGTCTCCAACACATCTGCTCTGTTGATGCTACCTTCCACGATCGCGCTTCTGATATGTCTTCCCTTTTCCTCATCCAAGGATTCCTCTCCCACTGTGGTTGACAGGGGCCTCAACCATGTCCGGCCCATTTCCCGCACATCTACCCTCACCCTTTCCCCTCCCTCCCAGAACTGTGACAGGGTTCCCCTTGTCCTCACTTTCCACCCCACCAGCCTCCACATCCAAAGAATCATCCTCTGCCATTTCTGCCACCTCCAGCATGATGCCACCACCAAATGCATCTTCCCCTCCCCTCCCCTGTCAGCATTCTGAAGGGATCATTCCCTCCACGACACCTTGATCCACTCCTCCATTAGCACCAACACCTTGCCCCCTTCCCACAGCACCTTCTCACACAACCGCAGGAGGTGTACTACCTGTCCTTTTACCTCCTCTCTCTTCACTATCCAAGGCCTCAAATGCTCCTTTCAGGTGAAGCAGCGATTTACTTGTACTTCTTTCAATGTAGTATACTGCACTCGCTGCTCACAATGTGGTCTCCTCCAGATTGGGGAGACCAAACATAGATTGGGTGACTGCTTTACTCAGTCCGTAAGCATGACCCCAAGCTTCCGGTTGCTGGACATTTCAACACACACCTGCTCTCATACCCACATATCTGTCCTGTACTTGCTACAGTGTTCCAGTGAACATCAACACAAGCTCGAGGAACAGCATCTCATTTGCCGATTAGGCACGCTACAGCCTGCCGGATAGAACTTTGAGTCCAATAGAGCATGACTGGGCCCCCTTTTTATTTTTAGTTCTTTTTTCTTTTTATTTTATTTTAGTTTGTTTCATCATTCATTTTTTTACTATGTGCCTGCCCACTGGTTTTTTTCATGTTTGTGCTTTAGGCCAGGGCTGTTCATTTTTCTGAAAATTAACACCCTCTCTGCACTAACACTTTGTCTTTCAGCACACCATTAACATACAGTTTGCCTTTGCTCCATGACCTTCTTGTCAGTTATTCTCTGTGACCCTGTCCTATCAACACCTCTTTTGTTAACTCGTGCTCCACCCCACTTTAATTGCTTAAAACCTATTACTTTTCTAACCTTTGCCAGTTCTGATGAAAGGTCACTGACCTGAAATGTTAACTCTGCTTCTCTCTCCACAGATGCTGCCAGATCTGCTGAGTATTTCCAGCATTTCTTGTTTTTATTTCAGATTTCCAGCATCTGCAGTATTTTGCTTTTATTACAAACACTATTTATTGCCTTACTTATCTGCACTATATTATTTCAGATCCAGGTCTTTTCCTCACTGGTGTGTATGTGCTCTTTGCAAGCCATTGCTGAGTGTCTCATCCTTACATATGTATGATGATGTCATCAGTTTCATCAGTGGCCTGGTCTCTTAAAGATCAATTTTCTTAAAGGTGACGTCACCATTACACTACATTACACAATGGATGCCCCATCTTCTTCCTCCTGCTCCTCCTCCTCTTTGTTTTCCTCATCCGAAGATGAATTATGACCTCCTCAACCTGCAAGCTTCCCTCCTGCAGACTTCTCTCCTGCACGTGTGCTGATCCCACCACAGCAGGTCATTGCTGTCATGGATGGTGGTGGTCTTCCTCTTCTGATGTGGTGTTAAACACATCCAAGGTATCTTCTATCCTGTCAATTTAAATCCTTCAAGGTTAGAAAAAGCTGTATCCACTCAAGCACTCTCTGCCAGATATATGCCAGAGGGAAGTGAGGCAACAACCTCAATAAGTGTTTTTTTTATTTCGATAGGCCAATGACAAGTTTAAATACCCACCAAACCTGCTGCTCAAACTAGCCTGTTTCCCTCCTCAGTTTCTTATGCCCCAGAAAATCCGTCCTGCTCAAGTAAAATTTGGAGCGTCCCACTTACGTTAATTTTGCCAATAAGAAACCACCTGCATTCCAATTAGGAAATCTCCAACTTTGGCAAGTAAGTTTCCAAATGCGTGCCGTTAAAGCCGGAAGTGGGCGCATAGGAGCAGGGTTGCGTGCCTGGTTTAAAAATCAATTATTTTTACCCTTCCCCCACCCCCCTCACCAACTCCCAACCTATCCACTTTTTGGGGTTAAAATCCTCCCCTTGGACTCAAGAACAATTAGTTAAATTTGCAGATGATACTACCCAAGAGAGACAATTAATTTGATAAGGCAGCTGAGAATAGACAAAATCTGAAAGTGGACAGACAATGACAGATGAAATTTAATATGGATAAGTGTAAAGTAGTGCATCGCAGAAGAAAAACAGGTGACATATACTTCATGAATGATATTCAAATAGCCAAGGATGAACATATTAGAGCTAACAATCAAACATTGCAGAGCAGGATTCAACAAAGCCAGCAGAATGTTCAATCTGTTTGCACCTTGGTGTCATATTTTACCCAAAGATGAGCTTCTCACCACATAAAGGCATCATCACTAAGATTGCCTATTTCCATCTCTGTGACATTGCCCGGCTTTGACCCTGCCTTAGCTCATTTGCTGCTGAAACCCTCAGTCATGCCTTTGTTACCTTGAGACTTGACTATTCCAATGCACTCATGACTGGTCTCCCACATTCTACCCTCCGTAAACTTGCGGTCATCCAAAACTCTACTGCCCGTGTCCTTACTCACACCAAGTCTCGTTTACCTATCACCTTTGTATTCATTGACTCACACTGGTTCCCAGTTAAGCAACGCCTTGATTTTAAAAATCTCATGCTTGTTTTCAAATCCCTCCATAGCCTCACCCTTCCATATCTCTGTGTCCTCTTCCAGTTTGACAACCCTCCAAGATATCTGTACTCATCTAATTCTGGCCTCTTGAGCACCTTGATTTTAATCGCTCCACCATAGGTGGTGATCGGCCCAAAGCTCTGGAATTCCCTCCCTAAACCTCTCCTACTCTCTACCTCTTTTTTTTCCTTTAAGATGCTCCTTAAAACTCACCTCATTGACCAAGCTTAGCCATCAGCATTAATATAGCCTTATGTGCCTCGTGTCTAATTTTGTTTATAATGCTCCTGTAAAGCACCTTGGGATGCTTTATTATGTTAAAGATGCTATATAAATATAAGTTGTTGTTGTCAATCATATATCTAAAACACAAGTCACAGGAAGTCATCCTCAACTGTATTGCGCATCAAGACATATCTTGAATATTTTGTCCAGTTCTGATCACTGAGACATTGAAGAGACATTTGAACATAAGTGAGACATCCAAACAAAGGGGAGACATTCAAAAATGAAGGAGACAATCAAGCACTGGAAACAATTCAAGAAGAGCCATGACCCTGATTCATAGTATTAGAGTCTGAGTACTGAGGAAAGACTGATATAGCTTTTCAGACATGAAACAACGTGACTGAGAGATGATCTTACAGAAGAATAATAAGGAGTACAGAAAAGGTAAACCTGGAAAATGACTAAGTTGCATCAGTAGGACAAAAGGATTCATGTTCAAACTGGAAAACAACAAATTTAGGACTGATACCAGGAGATTCATCACACAAAGAATGATCAATACTTGGAATGGACTTCTGGGTAGTATAGAGGAGACAAAAATTGTGCAATTATTTAAGAAACAATCAGGGGCTGCAATGTGTCTTCCTGGGTGGATGAATGAAGATGGGCCAAATAGTCTTTAACTACATTTATCTTATGATTACAGTTGTACCCTGTGAGTCAAAGGTTAAGGAATGATCTAATTTTCATAATTGTACGCAGTTTGCAGTATAAATGTCTTGAGTTAGATTGTTTGTTATCGTATAAATTGGCAAAAATGGCAATTTCTTAATTGTGTTTACAGCTGTAGATTGGTTTAGAGGAAGATGTGTTTCTGTCACTTGAACCTGAAGGTATAGGAATTAGGATCATTTGGCAAGGAATTGAAAGAACATGCCAGTTTGTTCAGAGTTGTATTTTTTAAATCTTTGTTTAAATCTATTGCTTTTTGATGTTGTTACAACCGAGGCGGGAGAAGTAAAGGCCTGCTACCTGACCCGAACCAGATAGGATCCGACGACATGTGTCAGGTTCGTGTCGGGTCGCGCCGCTCTTCCGGGTCCAGCCTTTGGGCTCGTGTCGGGTCGGGCCGGGTCCGGACACACACAGCAAGAATTGCAGCTAAGTGTTAAAAGTTAAAAACTTACCTGAGCTGCAAGTCTGGAACGTCAAAGAAGGAAACTCTGAGTCTGTGCAGTGAGCCAGTGATGTCATCACGCTCATGCTGCAGCTTCCTGAAGATTGGGAGTCGGAAGGTAAGTAAAGGGAACATTCCGGTAGTCGGGTCGGGTCGGGCTGGGCTCAGGTCCGATGTGGTTCCAGCAGGTTTGGTTCGGGTTTTTTTTTGTGACTTGAGCAGGCTTTTAGGGAGGAGTGCACTGTTAATTCAGTCTCACTTCTCCATGGGTCACAGCATATGAAAAAATTTTCCCATTTACGAAAACAGCCAATTAGATACTCTATTTGTCCCCAGAATAAAGCACACCAACCAGGTTTTTTAAATCAACAATGAAAATTAACTGTTTATTGGTTACAACTTGGTTTTATAATAATGATGTAAATTTATCCACAAATTGAGATATTAAAGCTCCTTATTTTCACTAGCTCTCATGCACACGCACATACATCCAAAAAAAACGGTTAACCGGGAAAAAAAGGATCTTTGTTTACAGCTGTTTCATAGGAATGAAAGGAGTAATAAAATAACTTAGTCTGTCATGATCTGAGAGGAAGTTTTCGGTTTGGTGAGGTGCCCCAAAGTCGAATAGTTGAATGCCACTCGAAGTCCTTCCAGGCGATGTTGATGAACAGTCTGTGATGAGTAGGCATTCAAGGAAATTCAGCTGCAGTAGGCTTCACATAGGTCTTCCAGCAACAGGTCTTCTTAGGTCTTACAGCAGCAGTATAGCAACAGAAGGTTTCTTCAAATTTCCAGATTTCATAAAACACAGGCGGCAACAGGAACCACACTTGATGCAGGGATTCTTCAGAGACAGGACACAGTAGGAATCTGCCACATTTGAAATACAGGGTTTCTTCTCAAGAGATGCAGGATTCCTTTACAGAGAGGTAATACTTTTTCTGGGTCTTCTGCTGATCTCCAGGCAGGTCAGAATCAAATTTCAGAATGCCTGCTTTTTGTCCAAACTCACTGGCTTTTAAAGTTCCAAACTGAAACCACAACCTTCCTGGAACAGGTCACACGTCCAGTCATAAAGTCGTTCTTGTCACTCAAAAAGTAACTCTGAGGTCAAATCCCTTTACTGGTTTCCTTGAAATTACCTGCTTTCCTGTTATTTTACAAGTTCAGTTCTTGTTCGAACTTCCTTTTAAAACATTCATCGAGTTTAACTGTTTGCAGGTGTCTCAATGTCCACTGAAAATACTTTTTCAGTTTTTAAAAACATAGCATCTTAAGTTTTAATTAAAAAAACACAATCCTTGTAACAATGTTTTAAAGCAGGAGTGTTGCATAATGTGGTACTAAAATGTATATGCAAACATATCCAATATTTCATCCCTCATCTGCATTAGCTTTGGTTATCACAGTTCCAGGTTGTTCAGGGGTATATATCTGCTATGGTATACCATATAGAGTCAAGACCAAGTGTAGCCTTCAACAGGTAGTATTAAAGCGTGGAGGATAATTGGACAAAGGGCCTGCAGACATAATTCAGTCCCCATTTTAAAGTCATACTTTTTTAAATATTTGTGTTATAAATTTATATGATCATTACTTATGAAAACTTGACACTCTGTGATACAATGCAATCAACGAGTGTGCAGATCTGTGTGTTACAGCAAATGATAGATTGAGTCATTGGACTGTCGTGCTCAGCAAGCAGAGTCTGATATTGAAACTTTGCGTTTACTGACAAAGTAATGAGTTTTCACACTGACTCATCGTAATATTCTTATTGATAAGAACACGCTGCATAATTAGATTTTACTGGAAAGAGTGCAGAATCACACTACAGGAAGCTCTAGTTATTTGATTATTTGCAGCTTTAGGCTTCTGGGCTGAGGAAGTAGATTAGGCCTAAAATGGAAAAAGCTGATGAAATTAATAAGGACTGGATAAAATATATAGCAATCAACACTCCTAAAACCAGGTGAAAACACCAGGATGAACAGGCTAAGTTTTCAAAATAAAGACAGCAAACACAGAGCAGGACAGTAGGCAACTCCAAAGAGAACAGGAAGATGTAACATAAAAGCAAAATACTGCGGATGCTGGAAATCTGAAATAAAAAGAAGAAATGCTGGAAATGCTCAGCAGGTCTGGCAGCATCTGTGGAGAGAGAAGCAGAGTCAACGTTTCAGGTCAGTGACCCTTCATCTGAGGAAGATGTAGCATCTTGATTGTAGTTCTGATATTACACCTATCTTTTCTCTTTATAGCTGCTGACTGTGTATTTCCAGAATTTTCCATCTCCATTTCAGATTTCTAGCATTTGCAGATTTTTTAAAAATTTATGTTTCTGAAACAGTTGACTTTATCCTCCTGTGTCAGAAGCAGTCATTGTCCCTCCTCTTAATTGCTCGTCACTGACCCCCTGCTAGCAAAGTGAGATTATACAGACACTGAGTGAAGACAGAATTGTCCATACTTTGCCTGGTGTGTTGCTAGAGCTGCACAGCCAGGATTAGGAACTCAACTGGGTAGGATCAAATCTGCATTTCGACTTTCTGTGCACTGCACATTAATGTCAAGATTGTTACTGTTATAGGAAGTGTCCCATGCAAATGTTACATTGAAAATATATGCTGAAAATGCAAGTGTGAAGCAGCCCATAGTTCAAAGTGTCCACGTTTATTTATTTATTTAGAGATACAGCACTGAAACAGGCCTGAGGTATGAATGTTTTTTTTTCTAATTCAGTTTTGTCATTTTCATTCAGCTATTAAAAGTTTTATTAGGTAATCCAGCTAAGAATCTATTAAAAGCAAGCAAAGCCAGATTTCTACACCCGTTCTAGTAAGATTTTGGAATTAGCACTCACCAAGCCAATGTTCAGGGATTGGCTATTGTTGTTCGATAATGCACCAGTTGCTTATTCTATTGTGTTAGGTAAATATAATGCATTAGAAATGGGGCATTTAAATGATGTCAAATATGAAAATGAAACAGAAAGTAGTTGTTCAAGCAGATCTGGAGACAGAATGGAAAAAGACACTGAACATATCGCAAGTAAATATTCTTGAAATAAATGTAGCAAATTAATATTTTTATTATAAAAACAAGAAATGCTGGAAATACTTAGCAGGTCTGGCAACATCTGTGGAGAGAGAAGCAGAGCTAACATTTCGGGTCAGTGACCCTTCATCAGAACTTGGGTCACTGACCTGAAACATTAACTCTGCTTCTCTCTCCACAGATGCTGCCAGACCTGCTGAGTATTTCCAGAATTTCTTGTTTTTATTTCAGATTTACAGCATCTGCAGTATTTTGCTTTTATCGTATTTTTATTATCTTGCTGTCCCCCAGTGGAACGTGTCTGCCAATCTGATCATCTGAAGGGCAACAAAGTACTCTAACTTTACTAAATACTATATATAAGTTTTTACTAAGACATAACACTGTACAGTTGATGGTGTCTCTATAATGTCTTACAAGAATCATACCATCATAGATTCCTAGAATCATAGAATGATTTGGCCTATTGTGCTTTGTGTTGGCTCTTTGAAACAGCTATGAAATTAGTTCCACTCTTTCTACATAGCTCTGTATCTTTTTTCCATTTTAAGTATCCAATTCCCTTTTGAAAGTTACTATTGGTGTCCAGAACTGCTCCCAGGATTTCAGGTGTGGTCTAACCAGGGCTTTGTATAGTTGAAGTATGACTTCTACCCACTTGCATTCTATTCCTCTAGATATAAAGGAAAGCATTCCATTAACCATTTTGATTATTTTCTGTACCTGTTCATGACATTTTAATGATTTATGTACTTGGACGTCCAAAACCTCTTTGGACCTCCACTGTTTCTACTTTTACACCATTTAGAATGTACCCTGCTCTTTCCTTTTTAGGTCCGAAGTGGATGGCCTCACAGTTGCCCATACTGAAATCCATTTGCCACAGTTTTACCCATTCACAATCTATCAATACCTCATTGCAATTTTACACTTCCATTTACACTGCTTACAATGACACCTCTCTTTGTGACAATGGCAAATTTGCATATCTGGCTTTCTATCCCATCATCAAAGTTATTAATGAGTACAGTGAATAGTTGAGGCCCCAATACAGATCTTGCACCACTAATCACATCCTGCCAATTAGAGTACCTACACATTATCCCTACTCTCTGTCTACTTCCGCTCAGCCAATTCCCTAACTAGGTCAATAATTTGCCACTAATTTCATGAGCTTCTACATTAGCTAAGAGTTTCTTATGAGAACTTTATCAAATGCCTTCTGAAAGTCCATATAAATAACATCCACAGATATTCCTCTGTCCACTACTTTAGTCAGCTTTTCAAAAAATTCAATCAGATTTGTCAGGCATGACCTATCCTTTACAAATGCATGCTGGTTCTCACGGATCAGCTGAAAATTTCCAAAATGATCAGTCACCCTATCCTTAATTATAGACTTTAGCAATTTCCTGACAACAGATGTTAAACTAACTGGTCTATAATTCCCTGCTTTCCCTCTCCCAACTGTCTTAAATAGCTGAGTGACATATGCAATTTTCCAATCTAAAGGTAAGTTCCCGAATCAAAAAAACTTGGGAAGATTATAGTTGGGGCTTCTGACAAGTTCACACCTACTTCTTTTAAAACCCTGGGATGGAAACCATCTGGTCCTGGGGGCTTGTCACTCTTTAGTGCCATTAATTTATCGATTACTGTTATCTTGCTGATGTTAATTTTGTTGAGTCCCAGTCCTTGACTCAATAATAGTTTCCTTGGAAAGTCTGGCATGCTGATCTCTTCCTCTAATGCAAATACTGTCACAAAGTAATTATTCAGCATGTCTGCCATTTCTTTACTTTTACTGACAACATCACCATTAATAGTTTTCAAAGTGCCCACATTGCTTCTGACCACCCTCTTTTTACTAATATAATTGTAAAAATTTTATGTATTGATTTTGATATTCCTCACAGGTTTCTTTTCATACTCACTTTTTTAGCTCTTACTATATTCATTGTCACCGTTTGCTGCTCTATGTATCTTTCCCATTCACCAGAATCTGGGATAATTTTTGTATGTTTTTTCTTTTCGTTTAATTTTGTTTCTTACCTCTTTAGTTGCTCATGGCTGTCTTTTTTGGCAAGTATGGTCCAGACCGATAATATACAATATTGCAGTGCCAACTCCAAAATGCTTCCAACAGGCCTGATGTCATTTCTTTTATTTCAGCTTTAACAAAACCATGAAAGTTTTTGAGTGCTGCAAGAGCTGGCATTAGCAGCAGCTACAGCGCTTGTTCTTCATAGTACCACCCAATTTGGCAGTTAATATGGAGGTGTTTTCAGAGAAGCTGCTTCAGTAACTGAAATCCACCTGAGAAGCACTCCACCCCTACCCACTGAAAAAATCAGCACCCTTTCAAAAACTTAAAACATCTCCATCACTGGACTCTTCCTTGTTAGGTATCAAGGGATGTGGAGCACAGGTGGGTAAATGGGGTTGAGGTGCAGATTAGCCATGATCTGACTTGAGGAGCTGAATGGTCTACTCTTGTTCCTATGTTCCCGTCGCCATGCATGTGCATTGCTCACGTCACACAATGCACTGATCACAAAGTCTAGCTCAGAAACTTTTAAGGTTGCCTTTTCAATATTTTACACTGGATCTCTTACAACGTGGAAGTATTACACCACTGTCTTGAAGCAGTTAGCCCTTTTCAGCTTAGAAACCATGTACTTGCTTTCACACAATAGTAAAGACAAATATTGGTCAATTTGTCCTGATGCATGTTGTAAAACAGAATGATGTATAAATTCACAAGGTTCTTCAAGTAAAGTTAAAACCTTTCTCCCCTTTTTTATGGTCTTTTAATAAGAGGCTGGAGTGCAGAAATTCTGCCGCAGTTTTCAAAGGACACTATCAGTTTGTAATCGCATGTATCAAATTCCTTGACCATGAAAGTCAATATGTTTCCTAATTAGGTCACTCCTAACCTGTACAATTCCAAGGAGTGCTATGAAAATGTTCTGCAGATTTTATAGGCTGGATTTTATGAGTCCGCCGCAGTTTGCAGCGGCACACTCTAAGAACGGCGTGCATCCCACGCGGATGCGCCGTCCCCGAGCCCCCGCGATATTACTTTCGGGGGCGCATTTAAATAGAGGGGGTGGAGCGGCCACCCCAGAGGGGGTGGTTTCCACGACCGCACAGGCGCCGGCGCCATTTTTAAAGGGCTTTAAGCCCTTACAAATAGGTAACATTTTTAAAGGGACAATGTAAAGGATTTTTAGGACATATAAAAATAGGTGATGCAGGCCTTTCCCCCAACACACTCACCCCCCTCCCCCAACTATGGCCATTTCAGGCCATGAAATGACCAACAAATAATTTACCTAAAACCTGAACTTACCCCGCCAACCCCTTCCCACCATCCCCACATCCAATAAAAATTGATTTCCTCGCTCCTCCACCCTTCCCGCCCTGAAAATTATATTACTCCCCACTCCCCACCAGGTTCTCGCCCAGAACTCCGTATGGAGTTCTGAAGGCCGAACGGAGGCCGTAAAATCGGTGTGGAACGGCCGCTGCCTGCAGTTAAGTTTATTTATATTCTTTAATTGTTAATATAAATATGCTGATGAAGGATCCACTGCCAGGCGGCGGGGGTGGGGCGGGGGGGGGGGGGGGTGGGTTGGGCCGCACTGAGGTCCCGCCGCCGCTGGTAATATGCAGTGGGCCCTTCTCGAGGTCGCGGGTCGAGGCGGGCCTCTCCCCGCAGCATTTTACTGGCCTCCGCGCCGCGACCCGCGGTGTCGAGGAGCCGGTTAAATTCAGCCCTATTTGTTTGTTTACTAAATTACAATGAGGCAACCTATTCTTTCCATTGCTGAGAAAGTCAGTGCAAAACTTGAATCCCAAAGCCAATCAGTTTGATTTGTTTGCACCTCATGCATGATATTGCTCAAATAAACATTATTACAGTAATAAAGCTATTTAAACATCAGCAATGTCTTTATTATTGTAATATTAACCCTAAAGAAATTAAACATCTGAAACCAAGTTTTGCATGAAAACATGAACACCTGAACTCGGGCCATCCCTTTTCTTCATCGCAGTCTCCTATTTTTGTAAATTTTAGCTTTAATTTTTTTCACCTCTTCAATCTCATTCTGTCATTTTTCCCAAAATGTTAAATCTTTTTCTTGAATTTGCTTTTGCAACTTTAAAAACAATTCCTTTCCTCTTTCGCTTTTCAAAACTGCATTTAATGAACAGTTCTGCAACTGATTAGAAGTCCAAATTCTATAAAGTGACATGCTGACACCAGAAATGCAACCAAGTCAATCTCTGGCATAAACACCACCAAGCACTTGCCACCAACAAGTAAATCTGCCAGTGTCTCCCACAGTCTGGCATCAACTAGGTGAGTCATGTGACACTGTAAGGGTTAATTCACCACGTGGTGCATCAGTTCTACATGATGGCACTGTGATGCAAATGATAAATAGCTCTTCAGCTTTCTCAATCCAAAAATGGTTCATCAAATATATTTTAATGAAGCTGTGCCCTTTCACTAATATGATTATTAGTTAATGAGGATAAATCTTTAGCTTACAGATGCTGGCAGCAGAGGAAACTAGAATGAATGCCTGACATTGATGCCCTTCCAGCAATTGCCAGCCTTTGGACCTTGAATTTCAAAGCCCACCCTGTCCCCGAGTCCCCAAGTCCCCATTCCCCCACGAACCTTTGACAAACCTTTCCCATTTATTTAAATACCTGGTAAAAAGACAGCCTGTAGGGCGTTGCCTCAAAGAGCGGTGGAAGCAGATTCAAGAGCAGTTTTCAAATGAGAATTGGATATCTGTTTGAAAGGGAAAACAATTGCGGGGCTCTGGGCAAAAACCGGGGGAGTGGGGCTAATTCAAAGCTGCTTTCACAAGCCCGATGGGCCGAATAGCCTCCTTCTGCACTGTAAGCTTTTGTGACAACGTGACCACCCGCGCTTCCACGGGTTGCCGATTGTTTTCCCCATCAGGACAGTGCCCTTTTAAGCAATGTAATATTTCTAACGTGCAAGCAATTGGCTTTTATTTTCGCTTATCAGACCTAAAGCCTTGATCAAACTGATTGCAGTTCTGCACCTCAGAAATTTGCAGTGTGAATGGTCGCAAAATTGGTTAAGAACATAAAACTACATGGAGATCCCAAAAATAAATATTTCCGATTTACCGGTACCTATTTCCCCGTTACTTCTAACATCTATCAAATTACCACATGGGCTGGCCTTGCTCTATTATGTCTATTTTGTTTTAATACATTGCCGCAGCAATCTTTTGAAGTCTACGCTCCTAAAGGGGCTACAAAGTCAAATTACCCATTTTTGGTGATGGGGGCGGGGAGTGGAGATTCTGCGACATTGGTCAACAACCACGTGGACTGTGAGATAATCCAGCTGAAACCAATACACTAAAACACATCTATAAAACTGCCATCTTTTTTAATGCGTCGCTTTAAGTATTTTGCAAACAAGGAATTAGAATTGCAAATCCTCTTAAAAGCCTGCCCAGGATTAATGTAGCAACGCGTATTTATAGCTGAGGACAGCCGCCTTGGAGATGATCCCGATTAAAGCAAGGTCACAACAAGAAAATCATAATTCCACGCGGTAATTTGCAGCAATGTGCCAGACCGTCGCATCAACTGGAAAGCGACCCACCTGGCCATTTGAAATCGCTCTAAGGCAGTCGCAGTAGAATTATACCCAACTTGGCTGATCGCCACCAACATGGCGAAGGGGGAGGAGGGGGGCTTCCAATCCCCTGTCAATTTCAGATGTTTTGGAATCAATAAATGACTCCCTACCCACACTTCCACCCACCCCTCATTAGAGGGATCACAGGTATCAAAAAGCACGACTGGGACATCGAGGAGACTGCAAGGTGGGAAAAGGTAGGGGAGTGGAACTAATGGAATAGCTGTCTCAAAGAGCCGAACAGCCTTCTTCTGTGCTGCATCATTCTATGTGAGAGAGCAGATGCACTGAGGTTTGAAGACACTGGACGCTCCTCCTCAACCGCCCATCGATCACCCCAATGGTTCATCTGCCTTACCAGCTCTTGTTGCTAAATTCAAACATTTTTTTAAAAAAACACTTTTTCCTTACAAGCGCGCTAATCGAAAATCATTTAGTTCTCATTTTTGAAAGCAGACTTGAAACTTGATAACAGATAGAAAAATACAGCAAGAATTTCAGTTCTCATGAGAACTCTCGCCTTTTTAATTCAGTAAGTCTCCTTTGGGATACCACGTTGTTACTGCGCATCGTCAGTGAGCTCCGAGCAAACTCGGTTGTTGTGCATTAAAGATCTTAAATCAGTTTTTAACGGACCCGCTTTGCATCTGCGCTGTGTTGCACTGACACCTGTAACACACACGAGATGCTGCATTGGAAATAAACGTTACCCGCATTGGAATCGTTGTATCCCTGAATATCCATTGTCTCGGCGTTGTTGTTTGTGTCGCCCATCGAAGCTGCTGGTTGCTTGTGGTCTCCTTCTCGACTGTGTCACTTAATCGGTGACAAGAGAAAATAAAAGGATAAAGGGGAAGGAACAGAAAGACAAAGAGGAGGAAGGTGGGATAAGGAGGCGGAGAGTCAAAGCAATCGGCAGATAGGGGCTGTCAGCAGCCTTGACGTCAGAATTGGAAAGTACAGCTTTGCGAGCAACGGATCTCAGTGGAAAAGTACTGAGACACACGCGCACGTGTGAGGTTGTCACATAGATAGGTAAACACAGTGGAAAAATACTGAGTGCGACACACAGACCTATATACATTACAGTAAATATATATAAACTCAGTGGAAAAATACCGAAACCCAGACACAGGTCTATCTATATATGTTGCACATAAATGCATATATGTAAACCCAATGGAAAAATACTGGGATACCCTGTGATCATATAAAACAAACGTGTAGCTATAAAAAGCTATGGAAAAGAGCTAAGATTGACACATTGATGTGTGTCAACAGACGTATGTACAACAAAAATGAATTTAAACAAACCCAGTGGCACAGAGCTGGAACACACTCATATTTTTCATCTATAAATCAAATATATACAAAATATAAAAAATTACTGAGGCACATCTGAGTCTGTACATACGGATATGTATAAATCAAAGGACACACTTAGATATAGATATATATAAACCCAGTACACAACTATCTGCACATATGTATATATAAAGCATGTGAAAAAGTACTGAGACACACGTGTCTACATGTGAAAACACATAAATCTAGTGGAAAAGTGCCAGACTAATGAGCCAATTGAAATTTTTAAGACTATGTTGGATTTTTGCAAGATCAGGGTGTCAAGGGATATGGAGCAAAGGCTATAGATCATTTGAAGTTGAGGCACAATCAGCCATGATCAAACTGAATGGTGGAACACGCTCAAGGGGCTGAATGTTCTACTCCTGTTTCTTTTTTTCTTATATTCCAATGAGTTTTGTGGATAGTTAATCCTTTCAGCATCTGTGTAACATATTCTTTATGAACTTCCATATGTGTTGTGGATTATGTAGCCCCATTAAGAGAGATCAGAATTTATTTACAGAGCAAGTTATGATCTGGAATGCACTGCCTAAAAGGGCGGATGGAAGCACATAAATATTAACTTACAAAAGGGATTTGAATGAATGCCTGAAGAGGGGAAATTTGCAAAGCTATGGGAAAGGCAATGGCAAAGGAATTAGAGAGCTCTTTCAAACAGCTGACAGAGGCATGATGGGCTGAATGCTTTTCTTCCGAACTGTATCATTCTATACATGTTGACATGAAAAAATGAAAGCTGTGGAAATGTATTTAAGGACATAACTACCTATAAACATAAAAGCATATAAAACCAGTCGAAATGTACTGATACACATATGTATCCATACACATGAAGAGATATAAATGCAGTGGAAAAGTACTGATACACACATGTGTCCATACACATGAGAAGATAAAGACAGTGGAAAAGTACTGATACAAACGTATGAACATGAACAGATGTAAACCCAGTGGAAAACTACTGATACACACGTGTCTCTATACACATGTGAAGGTATAAAACCTGTGAAAGAGTACTGAAACACACTTCTGTCCATACACATGAAAAGATATCAACCCAGCGGAAAAGTACTGATACAGACTTGTGTCCATACACAGGAAAAGATATAAACTCAGTGGAGAAGTACTGATACACACACATGTGTCCATACACATGAATACACATGCGGCACAGTGGCGCAGTGGTTAGCACCGCAGCCTCACAGCTCCAGCGACCCGGGTTCAATTCTGGGTACTGCCTGTGTGGAGTTTGCAAGTTCTCCCTGTGTCTGCGTGGGTTTTCTCCGGGTGCTCCGGTTTCCTCCCACAAGCCAAAAGACTTGCAGGTTGGTAGGTAAATTGGCCATTATAAATTGCCCCTAGTATAGGTAGGTGGTAGGGAAATATAGGGACAGGTGGGGATGTGGTAGGAATATGGGATTAGTGTAGGATTAGTATAAATGGGTGGTTGATGGTCGGCACAGACTCGGTGGGCCGAAGGGCCTGTTTCAGTGCTGTATCTCTAAACTAAACTAAACTTCTGTCCATACTCATGAAAAAATATAAACCCAGTAGAATAGTACTGATGCACACTTGTGCCCAGTGCACAGGAAAAGATATAAACCCAGTGGAAAAATATTGAACCACTTGTGTCCATACGCATGGAAAAATATATACCCAGTGGAAAAGTACTGAGACACACTTATGTCCATATACATGAAAAGATATAAACCCAGTGGAAAAGTACTGATACGTGTCCATACACATGGAAAGATATAAACCCAGTGGAAAAGTACTGATACGTGTCCATACACATGGAAAGATATAAACCTAGTGGAAAAATATTGAACCACTTGTGTCCATACGCATGGAAAAATATATACCCAGTGGAAAAGTACTGAGACACACTTATGTCCATATACATGAAAAGATATAAACCCAGTGGAAAAGTACTGATACGTGTCCATACACATGGAAAGATATAAACCCAGTGGAAAAGTACTGATACGTGTCCATACACATGAAAAGATATCAACCCAGCGGAAAAGTACTGATACACACACATGTGTCCATACACATGGAAAGATATAAACCCAGTGGAAAAGTACTGATACACACTTGTGCCCAGTGCACAGGAAAAGATATAAACCCAGTGGAAAAATATTGACCCACTTGTGTCCATATACATGAAAAGATATAAACCCAGTGGAAAAGTACTGATACGTGTCCATACACATGGAAAGATATAAACCCTGTGGAAAAGTACTGATACACACATGTGTCCGTACACATCAAAAGATATAAACCCAGTGGAAAGGTACTGTTACACACTTGTGTCCATACAGATGTGAGTATATAAACTCAGTGGAAAAGTACTGATACACACTTGCGTCCCTACACGAAAAGAAATAAACCCAGTGGAAAAGTACTGATACACACTTGCGTCCCTACACAAGAAGAAATAAACCCAGTGGAAAAGTACTGCTACACACTTGCATCCATACACATGAGAAGAAATAAACCCAGTGGAAAAGCACTCATATCTGCTTGTGTCCATACAAAGGAAAAGAAAAAACCCAGTGGAAAAGTACTGCTACACACTTGCGTCCATACACATGAGAAGAAATAAACCAGTGGAAAAGCACTCATACCAACTTGTGTCTATACACAGGAAAATATATAAACCCAGTGGAAAAGTACTGATATACACATGTGTCCGTACACATGGAAAGATATAAAACCACTGGAATAGTGCTGATACACAATTGTTTCCATACACATGAAAAGATATAAAGCCAATGGAAAAGTACTGATACACACTTGTGTCCATATACATGAAAAGATATAAACCCAGTGGAAAGGTTCTGTTACACACTTGTGTCCATAAACATGAGAAGCTATAAACCCGGTGGAAAAGCACTCATACATACTTGTGTCCATTATCAGGAAAAGAAATAAACCCAGTGGAAAAGTTCTGTTACACACAAGTGTCCATACACATGAAAAGATATAAATCCAGTGGAAAGGTACTGATACACACTTGTCCACACACATGAAAAGATATGAACCCAGTGGAAAAGTACTGATACACACTTGTCCACACACATGAAAAGATATGAACCCAGTGGAAAAGTACTGATACACACTTGTCCACACACATGAAAAGATATGAACCCAGTGGAAAAGTACTGATACACACGTGTCCACACACATGAAAAGATATGAACCCAGTGGAAAAGTACTGATACACTCATGTGTCCATACACAGAAAAGATATGAACCCAGTGGAAAAGTATTGATACACACTTGTGTCCATACACATGAGAAGATATAAACCCATTGGAAAAGTACTGATACACACATGTGTCCAAAAACAGGAAAAGATAAAAAAGAAGTGGAAACCTACTGATACACACTTGTATCCATACACACGAAAAGATATAAATCCAGTGGAAAAGTACTGATACACACATGTTTCCATAGTCATAAAAAGAGATGAACCCAGTGGAAAGGTGCTGATACACACTTGTGACTATACACAGGAAAAGATATAAACCCGGTGGAAAAATACTGTTACACACACATGTACATGCACATGAAAAGTTATAAGCCCAGTGTCATAGATCTGATAGACACGCGTCCACACATGGAAAGATATGAACCCAGTGAAAAAATGCAGATACACACATGTATCCATGCACATGAAAGATATACACCCTGTAGAAAAGTACTGCTACACACATATGTCCATGCACATGAAAAGTTATAAACCCAGTGTAAAAGTACTGATAGACACACATCCATACACATGAAAGATATAAACCCAGTGAAAAAATACAGATACACACATGTATCCATGCACATGAAAGGTATAAACCCAGTGAAAAGTACTGGTACAGACTAAGGTCCATACACATAAAAAGATATAAATCCAGTGGAAAAGTACTGATACACACATGTGTCCATACTCATGAGAAGATCTAAACCCAGTGGAAAAGTACTGAAACACACGTGTGTCCATACACATGAAAGGATATGAACCCAGTGAAAAGTACTGATAGACACATGTGTCCATAGTCATAAAAAGAGATGAACCCAGGGGAAAGGTACTGATACAAACTTGTATCCACACACATGAGAAGATATAAACCCAGTAGAAAAATACTGATATACACTTGTGACAATACACAGGAAAGGAGATAAACCCAGTGTAAAAGTACTGATAAACACATGTGTCCATGCATATGAGAAGCCATAAACCCAGTGGAAAAGCACTCATACACACTTATGTCCATACACATGAAAGATATAAACCCAGTGGATAAGTACTGATACACACTTATGTCCATACACATGAAAGATATAAACCCAGTGGAAAAGTACTGATACAAACATGTCTCCATGTTCATAAATTGAGATGAACCCAAGGGAAAGGTACTGATACACACTTGTATCCACACACATGAGAAGATATAAACCCAGTGGAAAAATACTGATATACACTTGTGACTATACACAGGAAAACATATAAAACCAGTGGGAAAGTACTGCTACACACATATGTCCATGCACATGAAAAGTTATAAACCCAGTGTAAAAGTTCTGATATACACATGTGTCTATACACCTGGAAAGATATAAACCCAGTGAAAAAATACAGATACACACATATATCCATGCACATGAAAGATATAAATCCAGTGGAAAAGTACTGATACACACATGTCTCCATGTTCATAAATTGAGATGAACCCAGGGGAAAGGTACTGATACACACTTGTATCCACACACATGAAAAGATATAAAACCAATGCAAAAGTACTGATAGACACATGTGTCCATACACATGAAAAGATATGAACCCAGTGGAAAAGTACTGATATACACACATGTGTCCATACACATGAAAGGATATAAACCCAGTGGAAAAGCACGCATACCAACTTGTGTCCATATACATGAAAAGATATAAACCCAGTGGAACAGTTTTGATAGAGACTTGTGTCCATACACATGAGAAGCTACAAACCCAGTGGAAAAGTACTCGCACACACTTGTGTCCATACACAAGAAAACATACAAACCCTGTGGAAAAATACTGATACACATTTGTGTCCATACACATGAAAATATATAAACCCAGTGGGAAAGTACTGATACACACTTATGTCCATACACTTGGAAAGATATAAACCCAGTGGAAAAGTACTGATACACACTTATGTCCATACACTTGGAAAGATATAAACCCAGTGGAAAAGTACTGATACACACTTAGGTCCATACACATGAAAGATATAAACCCTGTAAAAAGTACTGATAAACACATATGTCCATATGTGTGAAAAGACATAAACCCAGTAGAATTTTAGGATTTTAATAATTTACCCACCACTGAGGTCAAACTGATTGGCCTACACTTATTTGGCCTATCCCTCGCACCCTTTTTAAACAATGGTACAATGTACACAGACCTCCAATCCTCTGATACTTCACCTGTATCTTGTGAGGATTTGAAGAAGGTCATCAGAGCATCCGTTATTTCCTCCTTGGCTTCCTTTAACAACCTGGGATACAATCCATCCATTCTTGGAGTGTTATAGCTTCTTTACCTGAAGCCTGACCTTGCTACACACCAGGGAGTAGTCAATGTCAGTCAGCGCTGTGATAGTTCTGAGCGATAACGACACTGTTGAGGGTGGTACGTCTGCTGATGAAGAGGTCTAGCTGATGCCAGTGGCGTGATCTCGGAAGCCTCTAGGAAACCTTGTGGCATAGCTTTATTTGGAATTAGCTGTTCATCACACAGAGTCCATGGTAACAGCATAGCTCCAGCAACCTCTGTCCATTTACATTATCTTGCAAATTCCCTGGTGCCCTATGCACGTTGGCCAAGCTGTGTAGTCGGTACCCACCCTTGTGTTGATGTCCCCAAGAAGGTACAGTCCCTTGGTACTGGGAATTCTGCTGATGGCAGCGTCAAGTATCTAGATCTTTGACATCTAGGATGGAGGTGAGTGTCGGGGCATAGATGCGCATGAGGTTAATTGGGACCGTGCTTGTTGATAAGCGAAGAGTAAGAAGTCTCTCTGAGCCTTCAGTGGGGGGGGTTCAATCATTGCAAGTAGCACGTTTTTACTGCAAAACCCATTCCATGCTCATGTGTTACCTCTTGGTCTTTCCCCTGCTAGAAGAATGTGTAATGTTTCTCTTTAAGGGATCCACTTTGAGCGAGTCTAGTTCCTTGCAGCGCAGCAATGTCCACATTCAGCCGTATAAGTGCTTTGTCGATCACAGCTGCCTTGCATGCATCATCAACCTGCAGAAGGTCATCAATAAGCCCAGGACACATGGTCCTTACATTCCAGCTTGCAATGTGAAATACAGGTGGCTTCTTTATTGAGTTTGTCATGCCTGGTGCATAGATTATCAACCTACCTCCAAGCTCCAAGCACCCATTGGAGCGAGCTGGCCGTGGTGGGACAACACCCAACTGAAGGGGGGTTCCCCAGTTTGGGGTGGGCAGTAGCTATCCAATGAGATGTGATGATCTCTCTCACTGTTGGAAGTAACCCCTGGCACTCATGCTCCATACCAATTAAATGAGAGCTTATAACTGGTAACTATTGCTTCCTCTGTTGTGCCAATGTAAACCATGAAGCTGGAGTATCCTCTCCAGAGCACAGGCCTGGACAAATAGTATGAAGACCCTGGAATGCCCAAGCATCAGGACCCCCCACCCCCACTCCCACCCCCCACAGCATTGCTGGTATTGTCCCAAGGAAAGGAAAAAAACAGTATTGTTTGGTACCAACTCTACTGCAGGAATTGCCAAAAAGCTACCTGATAAACAAGGATCAGCAACGTGTCCGTACATGGACACCAGAGTCCGTGGTAAAAGATTTTGATGTCTGTCTTGGGGGGTAATTTCAGGGATGAAACATTTCCTATAGGCTTCTACTTCCAGACCAGTCTGTTTTTAAAAAATCACAGCCATCACAGCTGACAGGTTCATCGAGCAGAAACAGCGCTTCCAATTCAGACAAGTTCAGGCCTTTTCAGTCAGTTCCAATTTTTTTAAAAGCCCGCCAAAAAGTCCAAACGTGTCCAAATTGAAAGCTCTGTTCCAGCTTGAAACACCTGTGAGCTGTGAAACTGATGGCTGCGCAGTTTTAAAAAACGGACCAACCACAAAGCTGAGAGTTCCTGCTCTCTGCAACTGTCAGAGAGAGAGAGAGGGAGAGAGAAAGAGACAGAGAGACAAAAAGGGATAGAGAGAGAGAGGGAGACAGGGAGAGGGAGAGAAAGGTGGAGAGAGAGAGAGACAAGAGAGAGGGATAGGAAGAGCGAGAGACATAGGGAGAGGGGGACAGGGAGAGGTGGGGGGGAGACAGGGAGAAGGAGGGGGGGCAGGGAAAGAAAGAGGGGAGCAGGGAAAGAGAGAGGGGGGAGAGAAAGAGAGGGACGACAGAGAGAGAGGGAGAGAGAGAGAGGGGGACAGGGAGCGAGAGGGGGACAGGGAGAGAGAGGGGGGAAAGAAAGAGAGGAATAGGGAGAGAGAGAGAGAGGGGGACAGGGAGAGAGAGAGAGAGAGAGAGAGGGGACAGGGAGAGAGAGAGAGAGAGAGGGACATTTTTCTGCTGCCTCATTTCAATGACAACAATAACAATCCTCTCCTTGAATTTCATGTTTATTGGATGAATTTGCAATCCTGACAGTGTGAATCCACAGAGGTCATCCAATAAGGTCCATCTACCACCCCGTGACATGGCGTAGCTAGCTGTATTCTGTCAACAAAAGTAATTTGCATTGTCATTGCATGCTATTTTGCTTGCTAGCTAGCTAATACAGTTGTGCCGCTCTCCATTGATGTTTGTATGCTTAGCTACTTCATTTATAGGGAGAAATGTGTTTTAACTCAGACTGTGTTTTGATGGCATTAGATTGGCTGTAGACTTTATATACAGCTTAATTGCCTCCATGTCCGTGGCTGAGTCATTAATTTTGTCAAATGTCCGGGGTGCAACATGTCGGTGCTATCCCTGCTGATAAATGAGATAACTACCTGTGGGACTCCACTCTGGAATTTCTGTCGGGGTTTCCTCCCTTAGTCTTCTTTTCTCCCGAGACATCCGAAAGGCAGTGAAGCTATTTGCCCATAGCTGGGAGTCTGGCTTCTGGGCACCAGGGCAGAACCACATGCCAGTGAGCCTGCATGCCACGCGTCTGGAGGCCAGGCCTCCTTCGAGTCTCCTGTAGTTCAGTCTGAGACCATGGGATACCCAGTTTATGTATGTCGCCATGCGGAGGTACAATATAGGGCTCGCTGATGGAGAGGCTATGTACTAGCAGGGAGAGGCTTACACACTTGTCTCTCTTTTTCACAATACTTGTACTGCTAGCCAGCGGTGAGAGCTGAAAGCAAGAGGTGTCAAGCAGACTAACTGCTATGCACCACCCACTGTGCTAACACACTTGACGCACCACATCAACCAAAGACACACAAGGCTGAATGTTGGAAGTGGAAAAACAAGCCTGTTGCTTGTGTAGAATCGAATGTTTCCATAGGCGATACTGTCCTTGCGGATGATGCTCATGTCAAGCAGGTAGTTACTTCCACGTTCACTGATAGAGTGAATCAAATTGCAGAAGGCTATAGAAGTTTTCTGTTGGAGGGTAAAGTATCCTCACAGTCATCTAGTGAAGCAGGCAAGCTAGTTATTATCTTGAGAGATACAGGGGCAGCAAGTCACTAATGTTGGCAGGTGCCATGACCTTTTTCCCCAGCAGTTTGCTGAATGCGAACACGTTACTACAAGGGATAGATAGAACTCGTTTATCAGTTCCTTTATATAGGGTTGATTTAAAATGTGACCTCGTCACTGGTCCTATTACCATTGAGGTCGTTCCTAGTTTGCCCATTAAGTGGGTAGATCTTCTGCGAGGAAATGACTTAGCTGGGGATAAGGTATTGGTATCTCCAGTAGTTTTGGAAAAGCCAGTTGAGGTTGCTGAAACTGAAGTTTTGCAGGAGGAATTTCCCGGAATATTCCCAGATTGTGTAGTAACAAGATCCCAGGCTCATAGAATTAAACAAGATGAGAACAAAACAGGAGGACAATTCGGGTGTTTGGTTGCTGAAACCTTTTTCAAGGACTTGGATGGGGATGTTGGTGATAAAGGCTCCAAGGCTAGCAATGGTGAATTGTTTAGCATGTCGTCTTTGATTGAGGCACAACAGGCAGACCCTGGCTTAAGAAGCTTGCCCCAAATGGTGTGTTCTGAGGCAGAAGCTGAAACGGTCCCTGAATGTTATTATGTCAAGAATGACATTTTGATGAGAAAGTGGAGACCTCCCCAGAAGCCCCACTGATGTGGATTGGGCTGTAGTCCATCAAATTGTTGTCCTTCCTTGTTACCACAGTGAAATTTTGAGAAATGCCCACAGGATTCCAGTTGCAGGTCATTTGGATATTTGGAAGACACAGGCTAGGGTATTGATGCATTTTTACAGGCTGAAGCTGCACAGGGATGTGGTTGACTTCTGTAAGACATGTCACACATGTCAGATGATTATGAAGCCACAGTCTTCGATTAAGCCAGTCCCATTAATACCGATACCTATGTCTACCGATATATGTATTTGATGCACCGTTTAGCAGGATTCTTGTGGATTGTGTAGGTGTAGCACAGGTGGTGGAAAATGTAGATGGTGATACTGGTGCACGTGATAACCCAGAGGATGAATCTGAGACTGAGTGCTGGCTTTTGTGGGCCCCCAGAGGTGGGGCCGGAGGCGGGAGGCGGCACAGAGAATTGCAATGGGTGGCAGGGGGCGGAGGGCAGAGGGCCCATAACTAAGCAATCTTACCAGCGGCAGGATAGGCCGACAATGACCTTCGGCCAGAAGCCAATTGAGTCCATTAACTGGCCTATTTACGACCAATGAAGGGCCTCTTCCTGGCAGCACTGGGTTCTCCACAGCAGTAGTGATCACCTCTGCCATGTGGGGAGGGTGCCTTGTAAAACGTGGTGCCCTCCCTTCGAGCTTGGTGGGAGGGGTCCCTCCACTGTTAGCAATCTGTGTCCCACGAAGGACTCCGCCGGGAACCACTTCACCCCAGGGACCCCCCTCCCCCTGGACTGCACCATCATCCCCTCGCACCCTCCTCCCTCGCCAGGGCCTTCTAGACTGAGCCTGGCGATCCTGCCTCACCTACCTCTGGTCCGGGGTTCTAGCACTGGGCCTGGGTCCAAGGCCTGTGCAGTACCAGCAGTGGCCACTGCTCCTTGTGGCACTTCTGATACAGCTGAACTGCCGGCCCTCTGATTGGCTGGCAGCTCATGGAGGCAGTTCATGAAACTATGATGTAAAAAGACTGGAGGATCGCTCTGGGGTGGTGGTGGTGTGGGAGGGGGGGAACAGGGTGGATAAAAGGGTGGTGCTCCTCCCGTCTTTTCAGCCCAGCGCTGGGAGACCCACCTCCTCCACAAAATCTAGTCCGGAGTGTTCCCAGATTAGGCCTCCCGCAGTGAAGCTGGTGAACATACAATTGCTAGACGGTCTGGATAAGGTGCTACAACATCCACCTTAGCACCAGAGGAAAGGCATAGCTGAGCTATTAAGCCTGTATGTGTACAAAAACCAGGTTGTACTTCTCTGGTGATTCGTGAGGTTGATGTAGGAGAAGCGAAACCAACCAAACAAAAACCCTACAAACTCAATCCCAGTAAATTGGCCGAAGTCAGAGAGGAGTTTCAGTATATGTTAAGTAATGATATAATTGAACCTTGTCAAAGTAGAATCACAGAATCACAGAATTGTTACAGCGCAGAAGGAGACCATTCAGCCCATCTTGTCTGCACTGGCTCTCCGAATGAGCAATTCACCTAATGTCATTCCTCCTCCTTCTTCCAGTAACCCTGCACATTATTCCTTTTCAGATAACAGTTTACAGAATCAAAGAATTGTTACAGTACTTGAAGTTCTCCTGTTGTTTTAATACCAAAACCAGATGATTCTCAAAGGTGCTGAATCGATTACTGAAAAGTTAATGCAGTAACTAAGATGAACTCCTGTCAAATCCCAAGGCTTGGGGATTGTATTGATAGTGTGGAGAACTCGGCCTTTGTTAGCAAGATTGATTTACTTAAAGGATACTGGCAAGACCCCTGATATGAGCAAGCTAAAGAAATATCTGCTTTTGTGGCACCAGATGGTCAATTCCAATGTAAAGTCATGCGACATTTCAAAAACTGACCAATTAAGTGATTGCCGAATTGAGTAATTATGGTGTGTACATTGATAACTGTTTGGTATACTGCGACACATGGAGTGATCATGTCTGACATTTAAGACCTCTGTTTGACAGACTGGCCAAAGCTAACCTTATCATAAATGAGAACAGAAAGTGCCAGAAATACACAACAGTTCTGGCAGCATCTGTGGAGAGAGAATGGTCCATGACCTTCTGCAGTATTTTGCTCTTATAACCTTGTCATAAACCTGGCAAAAAGCAAGTTCATCAGAGCCAAGGTCATTTATTTGGGACATATCATGGGCCAGGGTCAAGTATTGCAGCAAGAGGCCAAAGTTAAGGCGATAATAGATTTTCTTGTATCCAAGACAAAGAAAGAAGTGTTTTGATGTGTGGATTCCACAGGAAATTTTTCCCAATTTCAGCACAATAGTCACACCATTGACAAACCTGTTGAAGAAGAATGTGAAGTGTGAATGATCAGAGTCATGCCAAACAGCATTTAAGAAGTTAAAGGCCATTTTAATAAAAGAACCCGTTCTTGAAGCACCAAATTTTCATAAAAGGTTCAATGTGGCTATTGACGCCAGTGATGTAGGGGTAGGAGTGGTACTGCACCAAGGTGATGATGCTGGAATGGAACAGCCTGTTAGTTACTTCTCTAGGAAGATTAATAAACATCAGACAGAGTACTCAACCATCGAAAAAGAAGGTTTAAGCCTTGTACTGGCTTTACAACAATTTAAGGTATATGCATCCAGTTGCCAGAGAGAGATATTGGTTTATGCCCCTCATAATCCACTTGTGTTTCTGGAAAGGTTCAGAACAAAGAACCTCAGGTTGTTTCACTGGAGTTTAATGTTACAGCCATTTAACTGAAAATTGTACATGTTGCAGGGAAAAGCAATGTAACTGCTGATGCTCTGTCCAGAGTTTAAGGGAGGGGATAAGCTTCAATGAAAGTTTTGAATCTTCTTGATCTTAATGTTATTATTTGTTAAGCCTTATAATTTTGTAATTTTTGTAAATATGATGTGTAATTGTAACATAGGAAAATGTTACCTGTATAAGGGAGGTGGGCACGAACTCTGAGAAACACAAAAGGCAACAGAAAGTCACTCCTGAGGCAGAGACTTCTCAGAGACTGGAAGTAAAAAGGAATTTGCTACCTCCAACAATGCAAAGATTCCTTTCCAGGGGTCTTTTTCCTCTTTCGGTGAAACACAACCTGTAGGCCAATGTAGATTTTCTGATGAGAGGGACAAACCTTCCTTCAGGGAGAGAAGCTCTTCTGGACTACCGGAACAAACTGGTTCCAGCCAGTTTTACAAACAGTCAAACTGATACAATGCAGCATGTGACCTCATCTCTCTTGCAGCTACCTAGGAAAAGGCTTGTAGTTCGTACTCACTGTTGCCAGAGAGAGAGAGAAAAAAATCTCCTCTCAGTCTTAAAGGCATACAGCCCCTCTTAGTTTTTAACAGAAAAAAAACACTCCCATGACACAACAAAGGAAGAAGCTGTGTGAGTTTGTCAAGAAAACATCAGAGTGTGTTAAGCTGGGAAAAAGGCTGTGTAGTTTGCACAAGAAGCCAGCTGAAAAAGCTGGGAGGTTGGTTATTTAAAGAGACTGAAAAGCTCCAAAGCTGGGTGTTGTTTTAAAAGAGTCTCTCAGGGCTGCTGAACCGGAAAAGGCTGAAAGCTGTTAGTTAAAAGGGCAAGCTCTTTGAACTGGAAGCTGTTTTCTGGTAGTTGACCTTTGGAAGACACAAGCTGCTACCATTGTCTTCAGTGACTGAAAAGTTATCAGCTGAGCCACGCCGTCAGGATAGTTGTGGGCAAGGATGAGGTGGTTCAAGAGGCAGCAAGACCAAACTATTAAAGGGAAGATTGATCAGTGGACTGTAAGGACTTTCCTTGATGCATCTGCTAATTAACTTGTAACCTTTAAGATATATATATCTCGATCGTGACTTAACTGTTAGTTCATGTTTAATTTCTGTTGATTTTAGTTTGAGTGTTAAAGTAAAATTTGTGAATTAAAAAAAGTGAAATCTTGTCCATTTGGTTTTTGGTTTCCTAAATTGGGGTCAGTTGATGGATTCGATTCTTTTGCTTTGTTGGTGGTCCTCAGGGATCATTACAGTATCTGTAATTGCTAGTAATTTTGTATTAGTGATTTCCATTGATTCTGTACCGGTAATTTCGAACAATTCTGTAGTAATGATTTTGTATTAGTGATTTCTAGTAATTTTCTATCAGTGATTTCTAGTGATTCTGTACAATTGATTTCTCGTGATTTTGTATTAGTAATTTCCAGTGATTTTGTACTACTGATTTCTCGTGATTTTCTATTAGTGATTTCCAGTCATTCTGTACTACTGATTTTCTATTAGTGATTTCCAGTCATTCTGTACTACTGATTTCTCGTGATTTTGTATTAGTCATTTCCAGTGATTCTGTATTAGTAATTTCTAGTGATTCTGTACTAATTATTTCTAGTACATAATACCAACCCCTAAGGAATATCACTGTAGACTTCCATCCAGTCTGAAAAACAACCCCTCACCACAAGTTTCTGCTTTCTGTTATGCAGCATAGCCCAGGCATCATGTGACTTGGAGGACTACATTTGTGTGATGGAGACACAATTTAGTCTTGCTCCAAAAATGTTATATTATGGAGAATAAAACTGTGTAGGGTGTAAATTGGGCATCCAACACGAACCTGTTCCATTCTCACTCAAGCTCTGCTGTTTTTTTGCCTCTGTATAATTATATTTTTGTAAATAAACTGCTTTATTAGTTTTAGCTTGAATGATAAAGTCTGACAATGTAATGTTTTCTACCTTTTAGAGCACAGGAGTACCCCTTGGGTAGCCAGTGGAACCTTCAGTGCAAAATATACTCCATTTACACAATGTAGAAAGATGGAGATTTCCAATCATGGGGCATCTGGGTCAGCCCATCTTGCTGTGAATACAAATCGATGAAGGTAACATGTAATTCAAGAGACAAACACAAGAGAAAGTTTATCAGCCCTAAGCATTGAAATTTTTACTTTTTACTTTTTATCTATCATGGGGCCTCCTAGTTATTGCATTATTCTGCAAACTACTTTTCTTGCTTCAGTATTATGTGCTTACTGGATTTCACAGAATGTGATAGAGGTGTGAAATGATGCTGTGAAAGAGAAATGAATGGTGCAAACAAAATACATAATGACATTTGGAGCACTGTCTGTTGAAAGTGGAATGCTGGTTAAAGATCTTATGCAAAATTAATTTTAGTCACCTTAGTGTAATCACTAGGAGATATGGATGTTCTTCATTAAAGGAGGGATAGTTCAGCAATAATTGGCTTTCAGTTGGTAATCTTAGTCAGAGAGTCCACAAGGATGGATGGTGAGATCTTGAAAAGAGCAGGCAGTTGCTATTTTTTTAAAATGCATTTGCAGATGGGTAGCTCATTTTAGCAAACATGAGTTTTTTTAAAACTTCTGCCAATTAACTGATGAGACACATTTGTTCTCCAAGCACAGTGGAGAGGAGAGATGCTGAGTGCCTAAATTCCATCTGGAATTGCCCACATCAAGAGCTCCCTGTCTTGGAGGAAGATTCCCTCCAGGTTACCACCATTCCTTCACTGTTGTTGGACAAATATTCCAAGTTCCCTACCTAACTCATCTTTGGAACATCACCATCGCACGGACTGCAGCAGTTTGAGAAGGTCCACCATCACTTTCTCAGGACAACTAGAGATGGGCAATAAATGTCGGCCTTGCCAGCAATGCCCACATCCTGAAAAGAAAACTAAAATACAGTTGATTTTAAGTTCCTCACCCTTACTTTTAAATGCTTCTAGGTCCTTGTTGCACCATCCTTCAGCAATTCCATCCAGCTGTACATCACTGCCCACACCCTCCATTCCTCTGGCACCAGATTTTTTCGTATTCCCTCTCCCTCTGCATTGATGTTGGCTGTGCTTTCCTTTACTCAAAGCAACCTTCTTCCTCAAGGTCCTCTGTCTTGTCACCTCCCTTAGCTTTTCAAACCTACTAGAAAGGTCTACCATTTGACAGTGCTTTTAATCCCGATCGCTAACTTTAGTGTTTTCCTTATTCCCTCCTGCCCACCATACAATTTTTTCCCTCTACCCTGTAATTCACTTTGAAATGTCTTTCTGGACTGAACAGCACGATCTGAAATGCAATCATTGTGCAGTCAGGAAAGAAAAACACAGAGAAAATAAAATGGGAACAATAGTTTAACGTACATTTAAAGTGCATTCACTGTTGTAATGTAGGAAATGTGGCAGCCAATTTGCATACTGTAAGGTCCCACGAACAGCAATTTTATTACTACAAATCATCTGTTTATGAGTAATGATAGTTGAGGAATAAACATTGGTCAGGATACCAGAGTGACGTCCACTACTCGTTATCAAACTGTGCTGTGGGATCTTTTACATCTGAAGTGTCTGACTAGAGTTAGGGATCAGGTCTCTGGAGTGGGACTTAAACCCATAACATTCAGTCTGAAATACTATGGGCTGAATTTTTGCACTGGGGACAGGAAATGGATGTTGGGATTGTTTCCGGGCCCGAACCCACCCCCGGGGTGGAAGCAGAATTGAGTCACGATTTTCCCAGGGGCAACCCCTTAATTGGTGTGGTGGCGGGTTTGGTGGCTAATTAGCGGCTGCGGGAGCTGGAATGGAGGTGGGCTAGATGAAGTGCAGGCCTGATTTAAACTCCTTGTAATGGCTGCTGAGTGAGCAGTGAAGGAGCACAGAGGAGATTGCCATTGAGCCTTGGCCTGGATTGCTGTCTCCAGGAGAGCTGGAGGCCTGGCACCTGGAGCAGGGGCCCCTCAGTTCACGGACATCCTGGGTCCTCGGGGCTCTGTTGAAATGTTCCTGAATCAAATGATCTCTGACATTCATGGCATCTTGATCAGACCTTCATAGCCCTTGCCGTGCCTGGCCACCTATTTATGCAGCTGGGGCGCCTCGATGTTCTGCATCCTCATCCTCCACTTCCACTTCGTCCTCCTCTCCCACCTCCTGCTACTTCTCTTCCTCCGATGAGCTGTCTCTCTCCAGGGCATCACCATCCACAAGGTCCACACTACTCTGGAGGGCCATATCATGGAGTGCGCAGCAGACTATCATAATGAGGGAGACCCTTGCAGGAGTGTACTGCAGGGCAGCACCTGATCAGTCCAGGCACCAGAGTCGCATCTTCAGAAGTCCGATGGCTTGCTCAATGATTTCACTAGCGAGTGGATGGCTTCAGTTGTATCACCTCTGTGCCTCTGTCGGGAGCTCTCGTAGAGAGGTGAGTAGCCATCTCTTCAAGGGATAGCCCTTGTCACAGAGGATCCATCCACGGACTTTGGCCATTGGAGTGAGGATCTGCGGCAGCCTGGACTGCCGGAGGATGACAAGGTTAGGGCAGGTGCCAGGAAAGCAAGCGCACATATGCAGGAAGCTCTTGTTGTGGTTGCAGACCAGTTGAATACTGGGGGAGTGGAAACCCTTCCTGTTGATGAACCTCACTGACCTGTCATTGGCTGCCTTGATGGGCACCTAGGTGCAATCAAAGAAGCCCTGCACCTGGGGGAATCCAGCGATGGTGGCAAAACCCACTGCCCTCTGTATCTGAGAGGTCTCATCTTTTGTGAAATGAATGTATTGTCCGGCTCGCGCAAAAACGGCATCACTGACCTGTGAGATACAGTGGTGTGGTGTGCTGTAGTTCGTGAGGCGCCACCAAGTTCTGCAGCTGATCCTTGGAAGGAGCCAGAAGTGAAGAATTTCAAGACCACAGTGACTTTGACGGCTACTGGCAGGGCATGGCGAGCAGTGCTGCGAGGTTCAAAGTCTTTGGCAACAAGGTCTGTGACCATCTGCACGGAGAGATGCAGTCTCTTGCGGCACTGGGTCTCAGTCATCTGCAGGTAGCTCCTGCTGCAGTGATAGATCCTATGGGGAGGGTATGGCCTCCATGTCCTTCTTGCCCCTCATTCCTCTCCTCTGCCTTCCTGATGGTCGGGATTCCACCCGTCTTGTGGAGGGCTCCTCATCACCACTGAGCCCAAAATCAGAGTCATGCCCTCATTGTCAGCTGCTGCTGTCCTTGTGCTTAGCTGGTTGCCCACTTGCCCTTAGCAGCCATGCCCCCTGCTCTTCTGCTCCCGTGATGCCAGGGGGGGGGCGACGACCCTCTGCACTGCCCTAACACTTACTTCCCACTCTCCCCACCACCTGTGCAGCACCAGTGGCACCTGTTTGTCAATGGCTGAAGCCCCCTCTGTGCTGTTAAAACTTTTATGGGACCTGGGTAATTCCCTAGCAGGGCCACGACTGGCTCCCCACTCTGTACCCACCTTCCTTGACCTGGTCTGCCCCAGACAACATGTGTAGACTCTACACCCCAGTGAAAATCTCAATACACCCCATTAACAGCCTCTCAATGAGCTCCTCAAGCACCTTAATTGGCCTTAATCAGGGATCCTGCCCTTCCCGCCCTGGTGAACATGTTTGATGCTGAGAACAGTGTTGGGAAACCAGCATGCCGGCCAGCGCTGGCATTTTTGGGTCCCGTCCGTCTCCGTTCCTGCCCCCAGCGGGGCACAGAAATTCAGCCCTATGAATCCAAAATTGGTGGAATCACATTTCATCGCTGGAAGTGTGGTGAGTTGGGACTGCTGGCTGCAAGACGATCCTGGGGGTGGGGTAAATTTTAATATGGAATGCACCTGCAAATGTGCAACACAGACATCTGTCCCATGATGCCAGGGGGTCATGGTTTAACGTCAGTAAACAATGATATATATATATATTTATATACATATGTATATAGCCTCGAAGGGCCGTGACCTATTCCTGCTCCTAATTCGTATGTTCGTATAAGAGGTGCTGGAAAGTTACAACAGCAGTATATTATGGGAAGTCCAAAGGCTTTAACTTTTACACTAATACAAAGGGCTTTAACTTTTAGCCTAGTTATACTTTCCACCACCCGCACCGCCCAAACTGCTGCAGTGGCAGAGTGATCCTTATCAACAAATCACAACATGGTCTCTCCCTCTACTCCTCTGGCACTTCTAATCCTTTGAGCATCTCACCTTGTGCCACTGCTTTCACTTATCCTTTAAAATCCTCATTCTCTACTGGACACCCCAAGCTTCTTGCTAAGATATCCAAACTCCTTTTCTCTCTCAGCTTCTGCATCCTTGGTGATTGCAATCTCTATCTCAGCTCCCCATACCCTCTCTCCCCTGAATTCACTGCTCTCCTGCCCTGCCTTTTCCTCTCCCTCTGTACAAACATTCTGGCCCATGTTCATGGCCAATTCCATGACTTTGCCATTTCACATGGCCTCTCTATTTCCATGATCTTGACTCTGCACTTTCAAATTCCTCCTATTGGTCCTCCAGCTTCGAGAGCCCACCACTGTCCTTAATTGGATGGCAAGCCCATCCTTTGGCCACTAATTGGCCAATTCAGGGAAAATCACTGCTGGGTGACTGTTCATTGCGGGGTTGTGATTCCCATTTGATGTCGGCGTTCTGACACAAAACCCAAAATGCTGCCCAACATCAGTAAACAATGATATATATATATATGTATATTTATATTTATATACATATGTATATAGCCTTGAAATATCTGTATAAATGTAAATAACAGAAGACACACTCACTGAAATGGTGAGGCAAGAAGTAAATATGTTGCATATACAATTGCAAGCTGTAATGGATTGTGAAGTGACAAGCACAAGCATGTATTAATACATTTCAGTACTTAAGCAGTAATATACAGAGAAGTAAAATGGTATTACCCCATTCCTCATCTGGGTAGAGCACATAGCCTAGCTGCCCACTTCTGGTGCAACATCTCAACCTACACAACTAAAAGCTACTTCATCTCTGTTCTTATACCCCTTTTCGTCACGCAACCCACGAACCATCAAATCTATTTCCTACATTACAACAGTGGCTATAATTCAAAAGTACTTCAGCAGCTGTAAAGCGCTTTGGGATATCCTGAGGTCATGAAAGGCACTATATAAATGCAAGTCTTTTTCTTTTTTAGCATGGTTAGCACCTTCCCAGTTTCATCTCCTGTTATCAGGCAGTGTCTGTGCTGTCTGCTTTCAGACTTGGCTGCTTCATCAAGTTAACCTTTGTTTCTTTGTGGCATATCAGAATAACATGAGATGGCTCAGTCATAGCCCAAACATTTAATATGATCAGGGACCATTTCTGATAATGACCTCCTGATGTGGTTAAAAGTTGAGTATTATACAAATAAGGATGTACTGTATATCTTTAGTGTTGTCTTCTGGTGTACTGAGTTTAGAGGTTGGGGATAATTGGAGCATGCATGTTATCCCCATAATTCAGTCCCCTTTCTAAAGTTGCTGATTGGCTGGAGGACAGATTGGGTGGCCAATTAGCAGCGGCAGAAGCAGGATGGAGGCAGGACTTCTAAAGTCTCAATTTAAAGGCATTACGGCACCTATTACTGAGGCAGCCGTTTGGAAGCAGGATGCAAGCACAAGAGCAACAGAAGGAGAGGCAGAAGCCTGGCACCTGAGGCAGGGTTGCCCAATGCTTTATGGATGCAGATCTTCAGGTGTTACTGGAGGCTGTGAGGGAGAAGAGGGAGATGCTGTTCCCAGAGAGGGGCAGGAGAAGGCCACCCAGCCAAACAAAACAGGCATGGCTGGAGTTGGCTGAAAGAGTAAGCAGCAAAAGTGTAGCGCAGAGGAACTCGGTGCAGTGCCACAAGAGGTTTAGTGACTTTTTCAACAACACCCTGATGACAGGCCTCCAGGTATACAACCTCAATCAGACACACTAGCTGAGGAGCCTGAGGGCGCATGGTGCCCCTGAACATGGGAGTAATGTGTGTCCAGGGTACTTACTGACCCCTCAACAAGACCCAAAGCCCTAGGGCTGTTGAGGACATGGCAGCACTGATACATGCAGCTTCTTATGTAAATCAGCCACTGGCATTGGTCAGACAGGCAAGCGGTGCCTTAAGTCTCCCTCTTTTGTCCTTGCAGGAGAAGAGGGGACATAATTCCAGAGAGTGGGCTCACAATGGAGAAGAAGTGCCTCAACTCTCTATCGTGACTGTCATAGATGAGGCAGCAATGGAAATAGCCAGGGTGGCCCCTCAGGTCCAAGTGGTAGATGGAGAGATAGACATACTTGGAGGAGAGGGTGAAAAGATTTTATGATCTGTAGATGAAGGGGATGGAGAGCACTCCTCCCCATCCAACAGCATGCCAAAAACTAAGCTGCATTGGGAAGCCTCAGCACTGCAGAGGATTCTGCTATCAAAGGTAGTTTCTCATGATCTCCTTATATCTCCCACATGGTCAGTCATGCTTCACCAGAATCATTTCAAGAATATGAGACAGCAGACCCAGCAGAGTCACATCCTACAAGTATACCCTCCACCAGCACAGATACAGTCGCATCAGTGGGTTCTCGTGCATAGCTTGAAAGGGCAGCACTGGATGAAGAGCATGGCATAGGTGAGCAGGAAGAGGTGAGAGAGGCAGAATCAGCTGTGGGAAGTCCCTCTCAAAGGATGGAGGACAGACACAGCCATGCTCAGCTGGGCGCAGATGCAGGGCCTTGGAGTCACAGGAAAGGAGGATCTACTTTGAACAGCAGCGAGAGATGTGTACCCACATGTCAGAGTTCCCTGAGAAATTGAGAGGTCATGGGCTGAGAATGGAGGAGTCCATTCAAGTGCACCACCATGGCTCAGGACTTTGAATGCATGAGCTCTTCATTAAGAGAGTGGTGAACCTCATGGAGAGCCATATGCAGCGGATACAGTAGTAGTGCACAGACATGCACAGAATGCATCTGATGCAGACCACCACAATGCACGAGGCCCTTGCAGGAATGTACAATAAACATTGACACGTGACTCAAGACATGTGAGCTTCCATTCTTTAATGGCAAAACTCAAAAATAGGGATGAAGTGGTGAAGGGAAGCAAAGGGCTTTGAAGGGGGACAGTGAGACATCTGTACCATTCATTGGCAGTAAGAGTGGATCTATTCAAGGTTACTTCTTCAATGGATGTGTTCTCACAGGCAGCTTAATGTTAGTTCCGGAGCATATAGCCCTGCGGGTTTAGAAGCGCCCAAGTCAAATGTGCCCAGGTCAAATGTTACCTGGAGTTGATGCCATCCCGATGAGACCTTTGAGTCCTACGCCGGCCCTGGTGACCTTCCTGCTCAGCCGGGGCACCTCTCTGCTCTGCATCTTCCTCTTTCTCCTCCTCTTTCACCTTCTGCTCCTCTTCTTCTTCCAATGGGCTGTATTGTTCCAGGGCCTCATCCTCTCTGTAGGGCCATGTCATGGAGAGTGCAGCAATGTGTGAGATCCTTGCAGGAGTGTACTGCAGTGTGCCACTCAACTGGTCCAGGCACCAGAACCGCATCTTCAGAAGCCCAATGGCCTGCTCAGTGGTGGTGCTTGTGAGCAGATGCTTCAGTTGTAATGCCTCTGTGGTTCTGTCTCAGGGTCACGTAATGGGGTGAGTAGCCATCTCTTAAAGAGACAACCCTTGTGCCCGAGAATCCATCCACGAATTTTGGGTGGTGACATGTAGAGCTGCAGCACCCTGGACTACCAAAATTTGAAGGAGTCATGGCAGCTGCCAGGAAAGCAAGCGCACACATGCAGGAAGCTCTTGTTGTGGTCGCAGACTGGTGGAATGTTGAGGGAATGGAAGCCCTTCCTGTTGATGAATCTCATTGGCCGCTCACTCGGTGCCTTGATGGCTATATGGGTGCAATCCTGCACCTATGGGAAAACAGCGATGGAGGTGATTGCCAATGGCCTCTGTGTCTATCTGAAATTGTATGTACTGCCCAGCTTTCGCAAACAGGGCACCAGTGACCTGCGAGATGCAATGGTGTGCTGCCACTTGCGAGATGCCACCAAGGTCCACTGCTCATCCTTCGAAGGAACCAGAGGCAAAGAAATTCAAGGCCGCAGTGACTTTGATGGCTACTGGCAGGGCAGGGCAAGCAATGCTGCGTGGTGTGAGGTCATCCGCAGCAAGGGCGCAAATCTTTGTGACCATCTGCCTAGATAGGTGCAGTCTCCTGTGGCACTGGTTCTCCAACATGTCCAGGTACTTTGTCTTTGGCGGTGCCATGAATATAGCCTCCGTAGACTTCCTGCCACTCTTTCCTCTCCTGTGCCCTCCTCATGCCCAGGGCTCTGCATCTGCTGCTAATATCTAAGAGCTTTAATCCCATGTCCAGCTGCTGCCATGCTCATGCTCAGCAGCACTCAGTAATATCTGGACCCCATCGTGCCCCTCCTTATGGCTGCACAATCCCTGGAGGCCACAACCTTTTCCATTGCGGGCATGTACAGACCACTCACTCCGCAACCTCTGCACATCTGATGGCACCTGTGTGCCAATGGCTGGTTGCCCCTCTCAAACGTTCTCCCTTTTATGGGGCCAACAAATTTCATGGCGTGGCCCTGACTAGTTTCCTGCAGTGTTGCCACCTCTATGCACCCGGATTGTTCCTGATCCAGTGTGCAATGCATGCGCCCCCACCAAAATTCCGAACTGGCCCTTGATGAGCTGATAACAGGCTCGATAACAAGGTTAATGAGCCACTTATTTAAATCGAGTGGGTTGCCAGGACCTGGCTTCCCCCATCCTGAGCAAAATCACCAGCGACAGGAATAGCAACATGAAACCGGCATGACAGCCAATGGCACTCGTTTTCATGCCCACCCATCTTCAACCTCACCCCCATCGAGGCCTAACATACTGGTTAGGTAATTGTTTACAGAAATACAGTTATTTATAATTCTATAGTTGTGTAGTTATGTAGTTTAGTTATTTACAGTTTTTTAACAATTTATAGTTAGAATTGTTTGGTCATTTACAGAGTTATAGTTACTTAAAGTTAGTTTTACAATTGACTATGGTTCGTTATTTCTGCAACCATTAGTTATATAGCTGTTTACAATTATTTATAGTTATAGTCATTTACAATTATATAATGGTTTACTGTTATTTATTTACATAGTTATTTACAGCTACTTGCTTTATTATTGCTTAGTTATTTACAGTTTTATAGTTCAGTTGTATAATAGTTGTAGTTTGGTTATATAGCGGCATATAGTTCAGTTATTTATAATTATAAGCAGTTGATATCATTTTAAATCATAATTTAGATGTTAGTTATATATACTTGTAAAATGTCCTGATAAAAGTGGCACAGGTAAAATAAAACTACTTAGACACTACCCTTGTCTACCAGTGCTTATTACATTTTTTGACATCTGTGCATAATGCATCAGACTTGGTTTTTCCATTAAACAGTTTCACTAGAAATCTCAAGTAAAAAGAACAACACCAAAATGATTATGATCTATGAAAGCAAAAGTTATCTGAAAGTCTTGGTGAGATGACTGCCTTCTTGCCATGGAAGCAAACAGCCTGACTTTGAAAATATTGCACAGCAACATCATTGGTAGCTATCTAAAAACAGCTAGGCCATCTATTGGTGATGCATAATATTGCACTGTTGTAGTTTCAAAGCATCTTTCAGTCTTTCAACCAGAGGCTAATTGCACCATAGCACCTGGGTCATCAGTGTAATTCTGGGACATGGGATCATATTTCCAATCCTCTGGGCACTTCAGTATGCATATTGAGTTATTCAGTTATGCTTTAGAGATGTAGACACCGCAGCAAGACAGAAATTGCAAACAAATGTGTCAAAAGTTGAGATATTTTTCCTAATCTACGAGCTGGTCTTTGGCAACCATTCAGGCTGGATTTACTGGGCCCCCGGAGACAGACTAGGAGGAAGGGGACCCATAGAATTGCGGCGGGGGGCGGAGTGCCCATTGCCTTCCCATCACACCACAATTAAGTCAGGGGTAGGAAAGGCCGACGACAGCCTTCCAGTCCAGAGTCCAATTGAAACCCTTAAGAGGCCTATTATTACTCACTTAAGGGTCGCTTCCCACCTGCGCTGGAATTAAGCCTGCGGCAGCAGGGGGGAGCCAAAGCAACGTGGGGAGGTTGCCCAGTAAAATGAGGTGACCTCTCTGTGGGCTTGGGGGGGGGGGTGGGGTGGGTCCTCCTCCATGGACCATAGATTGCCCACAGAGGGCCCCCTAAAACCACCTGCTTTCATCGCCCACCCTCCCCCCACCCCATCACCGGGGCCTGCTGGACTGGCCCCAGCGACCCTGCCTCACTTACCTGAGGTTTGTGTCTCAAGCACTGAGCCTAGTTCCCAGGCTTCCTGTTGTACCAGCAGTAGCCACTACTCCCGATGGTGCTGCCGATACTACTGAGCTGTCGGCCTTCTGATTGGCTGGCAGCTCTTGAAGGCAGGATCCCCTTCTTTAAAGGATCGGAGATTCTGGCGCCAAGAAATTAATTGCCTGTGCGCCTTTAAGTAGAGCCAAGGGGCTCCGAGTATCGAGGTGGGGTTCCCATTGTATTTCTGGTCTGGCCCCAGGAGCCCTGCCGGCTTCACTAAATCCAGCCCATCATCTGCAAACACACGGTCAGCTTCCACATGCATGTCAACAATGCCCAACTCTACCTCTACATCACTTCTCACGACCACCTCTATAAGACTAGATTTCTGATATCAAATCCTGGATGAGCCACAACTTCCTCCAGCTCAACATCAGGGAAACCAAAGCCATTGTCTTTGGGCCTCTCCCACAGACTTTGTTCCCTTGACACTGATTTCATCCCCCTCCTCAACCATTCTCTCAACTGAACCTGGACAGTCATAACCTTGGTATAATTTCTGATATCGACCTGAACTTTAAGAAACATATACCCATCACCAAAATTGCTTACTTCCACATCTGCAGCACTGCTTGCTTCCATCTGTACCTCAGTCCCTTTTTTTCTATATTTCTTTTCGGTATGTGGGCAACGTTAGAAAGGCTGCATTTATTGCTCATCCCCAAATGCCCTAAAAGATGGTGGTGGGCCTTCTCCTTGAACCTCTTCTGTTTTCGCAGTGATTGTGATTGAATGGTGTTTGGTAGGAATTCTAGAATATTGACTCAGTGTCAATAAAGGAATGAGAATAGATGTACAAAACAAAGTGGTCTGAGACTTGGAGGGGAACATAGTTAATGGTACTTCCACAAAATGCCCTTCTTGCCAGCCTCCCATTTGCCTCCCTCCATAACGTCCAAAATTCTGCTACATATGTCGTATCCTGTACTGTCTCAGTCATCCATCACTGCTGTCCTCCAATGTATCACTATTCTTGTCTGTAAATCCCACCACAAAGCCTTGCATTAACCTCTTCCAGCTCTATAAGCCCACCAGAACACTCTGTTCCTCTAATTCTAGCTGCCTATTTATCTTCCCCTTGTTTTACCACACCATTGCTGGTAGAGCCTTAAGCCAAAACAGTCCTCCTCATTGTAAGTCTCTCCTTACACCTCTTCAACTCTCTACCTCTTTCTCCATATTTTAAAACATTTTCAGAATCTAATTATTCAGCCAAGCTTTCCATCCTATTTCCTAATCTCACTCCTTTGGTCAGGTTCAATCCCAGTTTCCATCAGTGAAACACCTCAGGCAATATTCCATGTGAATAACACTATATAAATTTAAGTTGCTGTTATTATTGTTACTGTAGATCACACATTGGTACCAAATCAATTGTGAATGAAGGGCACTTTCAAATGTCAATTTAAAACACTTTCCAAAGCAGTACTGGCTGACTATTTTGGGTTGCTTTGGACTCCGAGTTTCAATTTGTGATTCTCCAAAGGCACAAGCTGAAACTTATTGCTGTTATCACAGAACCATAAAAGTTTACAGCACAGTAAGTGGCCATTCAACCCATTATGTATATGCTAGTTCTTTGGTGGAACAATCCAAAACTTGCTAGTTCTTTGGTGGAACAATCCAAAACTAATCTGATTACCTTGTTTTCTCTGCATTATCCTGGAGCTTCCTCCACTTCAAATGTTTATCCATTTTTCTCTTAAAAGACATCTCAATCCATCTCTGCAGCAAAGCAATTCATGCTCTAACACTCCCTATGTAAATTTCTCCTACCCTCACTCCTCACTTTCTTACTGTCAATTTTATTTGATAATCCCTCATTACGGACTCCCAAACCAAAAGAAATAATTGTTCCTTATTCGTCTGTCAAAACCCTTCATAATTTTAAAAACCTCTATAAAATCTACTGTTAGCCTTCCCTGTTCCAGTGAAAATAGTTCCAGTACCTTAAGTCTAAGAAAGTCAAATGTGGTAAAAGTCCAAATGTCATTGAAAGAGTTCTACAACCATTGCTCAGTTCCCTCAATGCTTTATTGGGCAGTGAGATGCAGTAGTAAGTCACACAAAATGAAAGGTACCAGATTCAATCTCCAGGTTGTGTTGAGTGAGCTGATATCAGACAGGGTTTTTGTCTGATAACACTCCCTTGAAGTGCTTACCTTAAAGGCTCTGTATAAATGCAAATTGTTGTCGCTATTGGCAGCAGTTCTGACCTTGCAATTGGTCTTGGCATTCTTCAGTTCAGGAAGGGGAAAAGATTAGCCAGCACTACCCCTCTTAGAGGGGAATTTTATGCTATCTCTCCCACGGGGGGTTTGGAGGCGGGGAGAGCTTAAAATCAGGTGGGATGAGGTGGTGGATGGACCCCACCACCTTCCAACCTCTGCCAAAGTTAAGTCCGGGGCACGAAGGCCTGTGAATGACTTTCCCGCCCCACTGCCAATTGAGGCCCCTAAGTGGGAAATTAATGCTCAATTAAGGACCTCATCCCACTGCTGCCACAATTAGCCATGCAGCGGGTGGCCCTGTCACCCCACTGGCAGCACAGCACAATAAACCATGCAGCTGCTTCCCAGCTCGGGGGGGGAGGGGAGGGTGGTCCCTCGTTAAAAGGCACTTAGTGCCTAAACGAGGGATCCGGCATCGGGAAGTGGGGAGCTCGCTGAGAGCCAGCCCCTGCCCTTGCTAATGACCCCCCTGCAAACCCCTCCCCCAACCCCCACCCCGCAAGACCCCTCCCAACCTGACCTACTTGTGGCCTGGGTCTATAGCCGCTCCTGCGCCTCGGGTAGGTGCTCCACCAGCAGCAGCCACCATGGAGGCAGTGGCGCTGCTCAGTGAAATAGCTGACAGCCTCTGATTGGCCGGCAGCTCCCGAGGGCGAGACTTCCATTGCTGGGGCACTAGATTCAGCTGGCCTTCCACAGAAGAGGTAACGCAGGGTTCTCGGCATTGCTTTGATGTCGAGACCCCCATCACCAGGTTAAAATCCCTGCCTTGATTTTTACCCATTGACACCGCCCTCCCCCACCGTCCCCACCCCACTGGAACATTGTCTACCTGTGGGTATCAGAGACAGGAATGGAGGACAAGAACAGAGGATAAATGGAGGACTGAATCGGAGGTCAGGAACTGTTATATATTGTTATAATATCTGTAAAGTGCTAGGAACTAATTGTTTTTTGTAAATGTTCCAGTGGGGCCACATTCATGGCTGCACTGGAGAGTCATGTGATATGTAACAGAAAACCAGTCTGGGCAGTCCTAGAGCAGGCAGCATGGTGGCTGAACAAATAAATGAAAAGCTCAAGCCTTTCCAAGTTTAAAGTGTGATTATTTCCAACATCTGGGAACCAGAAAACAACAAGAAGACGTAATGAAGGGTCACTGACCTGAAACATTAACTCTGCTTCTCTCTCCACAAATGCTGCCAGACCTGCTGAATATTTCCAGCATTTCTTGTTTTTATTTCAGATTTCCAGCATCTGCAGTATTTTGCTTTTATTAAAGAATACGTAATACGGTGACAGCGAGTGTCTGTGAGTAAACCTAGAACATTTAAAAAGAATTAGATTTGGAAAATTGCCCCAAATTAGTGCCAGAGAGAAAGAAAAACTGAGTGACTTGTGCAAAAACGAAAAATGAAATGTCAGCCGGGACAGGAATGAATGCACAGCTGCAGCCCATAATGAATTGGGAAGCTGATGATGTTGTAGAGGCATTTGAGAAGTTTTAACGAAAGTGCAGATTGACATTCAGTGGTTTCCTAAAAGGCACTAGTGAAGAGGAGTGGGTCAGCTATATCCTTCTGTGGGCAGAAGATAAAGGATTAAATTTATTTAACAACTGGGACCTAAGTCAAGAGGACAGCAGAAACCCAGACAAAATTTTTAAAAGATTCAGCACCCATCTCCAGCCAAAATCAAATTATCGGAATTTCAAGGCCTCAGATGGAACTAGGTGAGTCTATTGACAATTTTGTAACATATTGAAAAATGCAGCTCAGAGCCAGATCAGCTGTGTACTGGATAGGCATATACAAAGATATCGAAAATATGCTGTCCACATGCAATGTATACCAGAAGTACAGAAGCACACAGCAAAAACCGGAGATGATAGCTACTGAAATACCACCCAGACCATGGCATACTGTAGGAGTCAATTTATTCACACATAATCAAAAATGGTATCTCATAGTCGCAGACTACTACTCAAAGTTCCCTTTTATCCAGAAGTTGAAAGACTTGAGAGCGATACGAGTCCTGTTCGCTGAGCAAGGGATTCCTGAAAGGTTAATATGTGACAATGGCACCCAATTTACATCCAGAGAATTTAAGGAATTCGCTGACCAGTATGGGTTCAACACCAACACCTCATCACCACACGACCCATGGGGACACGGATTTATAGAAAGACACATCCAGACAGTCAAAAGAACACTTGTGAAATGCCAAGAGATGAAGAAAGATCCAAACCTGGCCTTATAGTCACTCTGATCGACACCTCTCAAGGCTGACATTAAATCACCTGCAGAGCTGTTGAATGGAAGAAAATATAAGACTACTCTGCCAAGCAAAATACATCCTTCAAGTGACTTGGAGGAAGTGAGACAACAACTCACTAAAGCACAGGTAAGAGGACAGCAACACTTCAACAAATATGCTAAATCCCCACCCGAGCTGTTGAAAGGACAAACTGGACACGTATAGGATCCAATCATGAAAACCTGGAGCCCACCAAAAGTTGTTGGTGAAGCTGAGACCTGAAAGGCATACATCATTGAGACTGAAACTGGTAAGCAAATGAAAAGGAACAGAATCCATATTGGACCTACACCTGAGCTGGAACACCACTGGAAACATCACTAGCCAGAGAGACAACATTAACAACATCACCAGCAAGTGACACAACATCGCCAACTCACCACTAAGAGCAACAAGTGCCAAATCTACAGGAAGGAGGTACAACATCTTACCACCCAAGCAATATCGTGAATAATATTTTTTAGAAAAAGAATACATGCTGTAAAAGACTCTAAAAAGGGGTTCAGATTATTTTCCAAAAGTCGGTTGATAATATTCTTTCGTCATATTGATATAGGGGCATTAGGTTTTAAAGAAAGAGGGATGTTATATATTGTTATCCTATCTGTAAAGTGTTAGGAACTAATTAGCTAGGAAATAGTTGTTATGTGTAAGTGTTCCAGTGGGACCGCATTCACGGCTGAACTGGAGAGTCATGTGATATGTAACAGAAACCAGTCTGGGCAGTCTTGGAGCAGGCATCATGGTCGCTGAACAAATAAATGAAAACAAATAAATAAGCTCAAGCCTTTCCATGTTTAAAGTGTGATTATTTCCAACATCTGGGAACCAGAAAGCAACAAGAAGATGAAACAGGATTAGAAGACAAGATCAGGCGACAGGATCAGCTCCAGGATACAGTGACCTGTTGACTCTCTCTCCAGTCTCACATGTGACAATTGGTCACATGGGACATACTTGAGATTTGCTGGAACCCATGGACCTGAATGTAAATGAAGGTCAGCAACTTCACAGGAAGAAAGGAGAAAATTGTCGAGGACTCCATGCAGCTGGAACCACTTTGTAATCTTTATAGGATTGTTTTGCATGGACTGAGGCAAGATTCAGCTACCTTAAAACTTATAGACTGCAGCTCAAACAGGATCAACAAGACACATCACCAACATCAGACAGCCTATTTTCAAGGTCTGAGCAAGGCTATCTAATCCTTCCCACTAGCCTAGCAGAAATCAGGTATTTGTATCTCCATCTCAATAACATATGCCCCCTCCCCTTAATCCATCAGCTACACTTGCACTCAAAATGTTATGAGATGCTTACAGCTCAGACATTTGACACATCAGGGCAGGTCCATCTAGCAGTATCCAAAATGGATGAAAAATGGAATAAATGAAAGGCAACAGCAAGATAATCAGCAAGCCAATCAACTGTTGATTGTCCAGTCAACTGTTTATAGATGGTTTTTGTACATGCATAGAGGTTGGTCAGGTAACCAACCAGCCCTGTTTGGAAAACATTTAAACATTCCTTATTTCTCCCAACTAGGGTTGCCAACTCTGATTGGACATATTCCTGAAAGTTTCATCACATGAACTTTTACCTCCAACCAATCAAATTGCCATTTTCCCCCCGTTTACAATGTCTTCATAACTTATATGTGAAAGTGTTTAAAGAAAATGGAAAAATAAAACATTTTTATGATGCCCGTATGATTTTCCTCCTGGATTGCTTGCTGCAGTGTCCAGAAGATCAACCTTTAATTCCTGGAGATTGCAGACAAACCTGGAGGGTTGGCAACCCTGCTCCCAACTCCAGATTATCCGGAGCATTCCTTCCCTCCTCAGGAAGTCAGGGTATTAAAGGTGGCAGGATGGAAGAGAATTTCCTTCCCGGTGTTGGTTTTTAGAAGTCTTCTGAGACAGTTCTCCCGGCCTCTGCTTGTGTTAACTGTTTCTTCAGCTTTACAGGTCCCCTGATTCTGAGTCATAGACATAGGGCTGGATTTTACCATCTCCCCCAACACCGGGTTTCGTGGCGGGGGAGGCCAGAAACTCCCTCTGGGAGAGGGCCGCCATGCACCCCGAAGCCCAGAGGGCCCGGGCCGATACTACCGGCGGTGGCGATGCCTCAAAGAACAAAGAACAAAGAAAATTACAGCACAGGAACAGGCCCTTCGGCCCTCCAAGCCTGTGCCGATCCAGATCCTCTATCTAAACCTGTCGCCTATTTTCTAAGGGTCTGTATCTCTTTGCTTCCTGCCCATTCATGTATCTGTCTAGATACATCTTAAAAGACGCTATCGTGCCCGCGTCTACCACCTCTGCTGGCAACGCGTTCCAGGCACCCACCACCCTCTGCATAAAGAACTTTCCACGCACATCCCCCCTAAACTTTTCCCCTCTCACTTTGAACTCGTGACCCCTAGTAATTGAATCCCCCACTCTGGGAAAAAGCTTCTTGCTATCCACCCTGTCTATACCTCTCATGATTTTGTACACCTCAATCAGGTCCCCCCTCAACCTCCGTCTTTCTAATGAAAATAATCCTAATCTACTCAACCTCTCTTCATAGCTAGCGCCCTCCATACCAGGCAACATCCTGGTGAACCTCCTCTGCACCCTCTCCAAAGCATCCACATCCTTTTGGTAATGTGACGACCAGAACTGCACGCAGTATTCCAAATGTGGCCGAACCAAAGTCTTATACAACTGTAACATGACCTGCCAACTCTTGTACTCAATACCCCGTCTGATGAAGGAAAGCATGCCGTATGCCTTCTTGACCACTCTATTGACCTGCATTGCCACCTTCAGGGAACAATGGACCTGAACACCCAAATCTCTCTGTACATCAATTTTCCCCAGGACTTTTCCATTTACTGTATAGTTCACTCTTGAATTGGATCTTCCAAAATGCATCACCTCGCATTTGCCCGGATTGAACTCCATCTGCCATTTCTCTGCCCAACTCTCCAATCTATCTATATTCTGCTGTATTCTCTGACAGTCCCCTTCACTATCTGCTACTCAACCAATCTTAGTGTTGTCTGCAAACTTGCTAATCAGACCACCTATACTTTCCTCCAAATCATTTATGTATATCACAAACAACAGTGGTCCCAGCACGGATCCCTGTGGAACACCACTGGTCACACGTCTCCATTTTGAGAAACTCCCTTCCACTGCTACCCTCTGTCTCCTGTTGCCCAGCCAGTTCTTTATCCATCTAGCTAGCACACCCTGGACCCCATGCGACTTCACTTTCTCCATCAACCTACCATGGGGAACCTTATCAAACGCCTTACTGAAGTCCATGTATGTGACATCTACAGCCCTTCCCTCATCAATCAACTTTGTCACTTCCTCAAAGAATTCTATTAAGTTGGTAAGACATGACCTTCCCTGCACAAAACCATGTTGCCTATCACTGATAAGCCCATTTTCTTCCAAATGGGAATAGATCCTATCCCTCAGTATCTTCTCCAGCAGCTTCCCTACCACTGACGTCAGGCTCACAGGTCTATAATTACCTGACAGCTGCCCCCCACCCCCCACCGCTCAGCGAGGGGCCCCAATTTGAATATTTAAATAAATTTAAATGAATGAATTAATGAAGCTTATGTCACCGCCTGATGTCCCGCTGCGATCTTCAGCACAGCGGCCAGCACTCCCGTGCCTTCAGATCCCCATCCGGGCAAACAAGGAGCAACACTGGTGGGGAGAGGGGGGAGGTAAGTTTATCAGTGCGGGGTGGGGGGAGGGAGGGGAAACAGGATCAAATTAACGTCATCGGTGTAGGGGTTGGTGGGAAGGATTGTAGTTGAATGTTTGTGCAGTTTGTGGGGGGAAGGTCAGATGGTAAAGGTAAGTGTTTTGGTGGGGGAAGGGCAAATCATTAATTTAATTGTTATTGGGGGGGTGGGAGAGGGGCAAAGGAGATGTATTTATTTATTTTAATTCAATTTACCTCTAAATATTTAAATTAGCTGGTTGGGCTGACCGCCCTTTAAAAATGGCGTCAGCACCTGCGCATAGACAGCTGATGCCATTGCCGAAGACGGACAGCCCGCCGCTGCCACGTGATGTGGGCGGGGGGGGCGTGGCGGCCCGCCTTGGGGATGCAAATAAGCCACCGCACGCAAGATTGTGACGGCTCTACGGCGTCCAAATCCAGCCTATAGTTAGTATTCATTCCTGCCATGAGGAGCTATACACTGCTGAACAGAGCATTATGATTCAATAGTCTTCCTTTTGCATTATTGATTTAGGAGTAGGATTCATTTCTGCTCAATGTGCAAAACTGTCTCAATTCATGAACCTTAAAGAATATTTTTTAATAATTTGTCACAATGTCAGTCTACGGAGGATGGCGGTAGCACAAAAGAGGTGACAGCGAATCGGTGGCCTGTTTACACCCCACTTGATTTTCTTTTACATTATCTTTAATAAGGAAATCAGGCAGGTTGTAAAATGGATTGTTGGTTTGCTACAAATGCAATTTGTGCTACTGCCAAAGATCAATCTCACCTTCTGTGTTTCTTTCACCTTAACTCATTGAGGTTGAGGGTAAGACTTCTTGTTTCTTCTGTTTATTTTGCTCTAGTCATCCTGGCTGATTTGTACCATACTTAACCCAGGGACACAGGCCTTCTTTAAGGCTCTGACTGCTTTTAGTGATGTTAGTTGATGGATAAATATCGTCTGGGACATCGGGGGAAAATCCCCTGCTCTTCTTCAAAATATTGCCATGCAATCTTTTATATCCATCTAAGGGGGCGGATGGAGCCTTGGTTTAATGTCTCATTTTAAATTTGTAATGAGGTCTTTATGTTGTCTGATGCAACATAAATGAGCTGTGTGGAGTCCAGTTATGCTGAAGATCTCAAACAGGTTTATTACAGCCAAACTATTATATATAGTACAGAACAAACTATTTACAGAACCGTACTCTGGGTGTTACAGTTGCAGAGTTACTCTGGCTTTCAGTCACATGACTAAATCCTGGTACTTAGCTCATTAGCGTATTAAGGTCTTAAAGGGTTATTACTCTTAAAGGCAATCATACAACAAAATTCAGTTAATGTGAATAACTATCAGTACTATCCTGCAACAAAGTCTCTGAGGATGCAATTATATTGTCCGATAAATTTATAAATAATTCATATGATTTTAAGACAATTTTGAAGAGAATTCCACTTTCTTGTGGGACAGTGTCTTTTCAGGTATCCCTTTGATAATATTTAAGCGCCTGTGGGATCTCCCATCCCACCCTTTTCTATTTATTTTAAGTGTAACATCTATTCAGGCTGCACAATGCTTTGTTGATGACAAAACACATGTTTGCACACCAAAAAATATTACACCATTTAAAATCTCTGTCCTTGTCCCTGTTATTTTCCTGCCTCTAGCCCAGCACCAGACTCATTTTCAAAGGTCACACCTTGGTTTGCAGACTGTTAAACTGATTGATTTACATGACTTCAATTTGCATTGGAATTACTTCAATCAGCAACTGAGGAGCTGGATAGTACAGTGTCCTTTTGGACTAGACTTTGAATCCAGCCTAGACTGATTGGATGAATGTCTCCTCACTCTTATTGTCTGTAATGGTTCCTTTTATGTTGCTGCAGCAGTTTTGGGAGAGTGCCAATATACCCCCTGACATGACACCACTCCTTTCCTCCCCTCCATTACATTTCTTCCCAGCACTGTTCTGCATCAGGCATTGAACAGAAACAGAGCTAGCAAATCCAGTGGCCATTCCTCAGATCCGCAAAACAGTAGGTTTCTGCTTACTGCCAGATCTAGTTAGCTTGGGAACTTTATTTCTTTGTCAGCCGAAAAATCATAAATCTGAAACACTGTGGGGGAGTCTTAACCCCCTAAAAATGGATGGGATTGGGTTAGGTGGGATGTAAAAATGTTAAAAATCTGAAATCTCACCCTAACCCACCTCCAACCTAGTTTTAACGGAGGCAGGATGGTGGGGGGGGCGGGGGGGGGGCAGACAGCCAACCTGCTTGCAGGAGACAGGTTGGTCATTTAAATATTATAATGAGGCTGCATGCCTCAAAATTAATCATCTCGCAGCGGCCCACCGACATCATCAGAGCGCTCCAAGCTGCGCACATGCACAAATGGTCTCTTGCTCTCAGTGAGATGCTGCACATGCACAACCTACGTCTTGCCAGGACTAATTAGCGCATACGTGGGAAAACATCATCGCAAAACACCAACGTCGTCGCAGACTTTGACTTTGAGGCTGGAGCTCAATCCCCACCACTTGCTCCCCCCCCCCAACTCAGCTACTCACCCCCGCCCCATTGGCCTCTCTCCCGCCTTGGCCACTCGCTCCAGGTGTCGACGCTTTCTCCGCCTCCCCCCTCCCCCACCTCCAGCTGCTCACTCCAGACCTCCCCACTGCTCCCCCCTACTCCCCTCGGTCTATTGTTTCCCGCTGCCACCCCGACAGTCCCCCGTACCCTCCTGCCATTGCATTTCTCTCTATCAGTCCCTCCTGCAGCCATCTTCTCGCACCTCCCTCCCCCGCCACCACAACCCCGCTCTCCAGCAGCCATTGAGGGGATTTTTGGATTCAATTTATTTTTCTGTGATAAATTGAGTAGCGCCATCTTTAATCCTGGCAGCTGCCTGAATGTAACAGACAGTTTCAGTGGACGAGGCTACATGTGCTAGTACTCCGCCACCTAGTGGTTGAGTTGTCAGCAAACGCAGCCTTAAATTTAACCCTGGCCAGCCGACTTTCCCGGGCCTCAGGAAACCCAGTAGCAATAGGGAGGTGAGGACAGCTTGATCCAGGAGGTAAGTGCCTTTCCACATACCTGCTGCATCCAGTTTACCCACCACCTACCTCCCATGATAAGACAGCAGCCCCCACCCCACCAACCCCTGATCTCTTCTCTTTCTCCTCTGGCCTCCAATCTTACCTCTCTTTCTGCCCTTTCCAATCCCTCCCTTCCTGCTCTCCACTCCCTGTCTGCAGCCTGGTGCCGAAGGCTTACCCACCCGACAGCCAGCCAGCCTCTCAATCCGAGCGGAGACAAAAAATAGTAATCAGGCCCTGCTATTAAATTCAGCGGGACCCCTGAGGGAAACACATTCTTCTGGGTTTCCCAACTGCAAAATTGTTCCTCCCACCCACTTGTCTCTGAGATAATATCAGTGCCATTAACACGATTTCTCCCTCCACAGATGCCTCCTGGTCTGTTGAGTATTTCCAGAATTTTCTGTTTATATTTCAGATTTCCAGCATCTGCAGTATTTTGTGCTTGTATTTGGGAAGTTTATTTGTCTAATTCAGAGAACGACACTTATGCCATCAGACCAGCTCCTCCACACAAAAACACCTTAAGAGTCTGATGTGAAATAATTCAGCACTAGCTGTGGGAATTTAGTGCAAAACTACCCATAATTTGGCAGTGGATCCTGTCATACTCGTCACTGCCTGTGGTGATCTGTCACTCAAAATGATCAAAATCTTCACAAACCACAACCCCTCTGAAACTGAGGCCTCCATGTAGGACAACCTACGAGACATACTTGCATGATGAGGCCCAGGGAGAATTTAATTCCCGAGACTCATTTACGGATGAATGATCAAACTCCTGCCCAAATCTAGGAGAAGGCACTGCCTGTTCAGCAGGCGGGAGCAGGAATTTAGGTGGCAGGAAGCTGCTGCCAGGGACACACGGGAACAGTCCCAAGCACAAGGGAATACCCATCAAAGGGAGGACATCACATTACCCGCTTCGCAGGCTGAAGGAAACTGGCCCAGAAGAAAACTGTAAAACTTTTAAAAAGAACCTGAGCTTGCTGGTCCTCTTTTGGCCTTGGTTGCTGTTGTGGTAGATTTGGCTTTGCAGGGAAGCCATCACTGATCCCCTGCTCAGCCCTCAGGTTAAAATGGAAGAACAGGTCCAACATACATATTTAAAAAGGACCCACCAGCTTGGGGCAGGAGTCCGTATTGCCTGCAATTTAAAATTGCAGTCAGCCAGATCAAGGTGGGAAGAGTGGGTAAGTCTCTCCATTCTGTTTTAACTGACACTCCCACCCCCACTCCCCACCCCTGCCTGGTTTCCACCCACGCTACTGCATTCATTCATAGTGGTCAGTGCAGTGAAGTTATGGTGGTCACTATATTGGCAGTTCTCCATTGTTATAAGAATTTACATAACTGTCTTATTTGTAACATTAACCTACTTGATCGAGAGCAACTTCTATTTATGTAACACTTCCTAAACTATTCCAAGGCACTTCACAAGAGGCACGCGGAAAAACAAATTCAAAACCAAAGGAGACATTAGGAGGGGAATGAGATGGGTTTCAAGGAGGGATCAGTACAGAACACAGTCTCAACAGAAGGGGCGGCACAGTGGCGCAGTGGTTAGCACCGCAGCCTCACAGCTCCAGTAACCCGGGTTCAATTCTGGGTACTGCCTGTGTGGAGTTTGCAAGTTCTCCCTGTGTCTGCGTGGGTTTTCTCCGGGTGCTCCGGTTTCCTCCCACAGCCAAAAGACTTGCAGGTTGGTAGGTAAATTGCCCATTATAAATTGCCCCTAGTATAGGTAGGTGGTAGGGAAATATATAGGGACAGGTGGGGATGTGGTAGGAATATGGGATTAGTGTAGGATTAGTATAAATGGGTGGTTGTTGGTCGGCACAGACTCGGTGGGCCGAAGGGCCTGTTTCAGTGCTGTATCTCTAAACTAAAGAAGACAGCAGCAAAGTGGAGGTCACAGTAAGGCCCAAAAGCCAGCGGTGAAATAGAATTCTGCCCTGAAGAAAGTGGACTTCTGCCCAGGACCCAACAGCTGTAACATGGAGAAGACAGTCAAGCAATGAAATTTAGCCCAGGAGACCAGGAGGTAACAGTAGCAAATGGAGATGAGCAGATTGCCTGAAACTTGAAGAATTACAATCAATAGCCAAACAGCCATTTTATAAGTATATTAAGGGCAAGAGGATAATTAGGGAAAGAGTAGGGCCAATTAGGGATCAAAGTGGCAAGATGTGTGTGGAGTCGGAGGACGTAGGTGAGGTTTTAAATGATTATTTTTCATCTCTGTTCACTTTAGAGAAGGACGATGTAGGTGTAGAGATCAAGGAGGGGAATTGTGATGTACTTGAACAAATTAGCATTAAAAGGGAGGAGGTATTAGCGGTTTTAGCGGGCTCAAAAGTGGATAAATCCCCAGACCCAGATGAGATGTATCCCAGGCTGCTATGTGAGGCAAGGGAGGAGATTGCAGGGGCTCTGACACAAATTTTCAAATCCTCTCTGGCCACAGGAGAAGTGCCAGAGGACTGGAGGACAGCAAATGTAGTACCATTATTCAAGAAGGATAGCAGGGATAAACCAGGTAATTACAGGCCAGTGAGTCTAACATCAGTGGTAAGGAAACTACAGGAAAAATTTCTGAAGGACAGGATTAATCTCCACTTGGAGAGGCAGGGATTAATCAAGGATAGTCAGCATGGCTTTGTCAGGGGGAGATCATGTCTAACAAATTTGATTGATTTGTTCGAGGAGGTGACTAGGTGTGTAGATGAGGGTAAAGCAGTTGATGGAGTTTACATGGACTTCAGTAAGGCTTTTGATAAGGTCCCGCATGGCAGATTGGTCAAGAAGGTAAGAGCCCATGGGATCCAGGGCAATTTGACAAATTGGATCCAAAATTGGCTTCGTGGCAGGAGGCAGAGGGTGATGGTCGAGGGTTGTTTTTGCGATTGGAAGCCTGTGACCAGTGGTGTACTGCAGGGATTGGTGCTGGGAACCTTGCTGTTTGTAGTGTAAATTAATGATTTAGACGTGAATATAGGAGGTATGATCAGTAACTTTGCAGATAACATGGAAATTGGTGGTGTCGTAAATAGTGAGGAGAAAAGCCTTAGATTACAGGGAGATATAGATGGGCTGGTAAGATGGGCAGAGCAGTGGCAAATGGAATTTAATCCTCAGAAGTGTGAGGTGATGTATTTTGGGAGGACTAACAAGGCAAGGGAATATACAATGGATGGTAGAAGCCTAGGAAGTACAGAGGGTCAGAGGAACCTTGGTGTACTTGTCCATTGATCACTGAAGGCAGCAGCACGGGTAGATAAGGTGGTTAGGAAGGCATATGGGATACTTGCCTTTATTAGCCGAGGCATAGAATATAAGAGCAGGGAGGATATGATGGAGCTGTATAAAATGCTAGTTAGGCCACAGCTGGAGTATTGTGTACAGTTCTGGTCGCCACACTATAGGAAGGATGTGATTGCACTGGAGAGGGTGCAGAGAAGATTCACCAGGATATTGCCTGGGCTGGAGCATTTCAGCTATGAAGACAGACTGGATAGGCTAGGGTTGTTTTCCTTAGAGCAGAGAAAACTAGAGGGCATAGATTTAAGGTGAGAGGGAGGAGGTTTAAAGGGGATCAAAGGGGTAAATTTTTCACACAAAGAATAGTGGGTATCTGGAATGAGCTGCCTGAGGAGGTGGTGGAGGCAGGAACAGTAGCGACATTTAAGAGGCATCTGGACAGGTACTTGAATGAGCAAGGCATAGAGGGATAAGGAATTAATGCAGGCAGGTGGGATTAGTATAGATAGGCATTATGGTCGGCATGGACGCGGTGGGCCGAAGGGCCTGTTTCTGTGCTGTACGATTCTATGACTATGACTATAAGGCTGAGGGAGGACCTGATTGAGGTCTACAAAATTATGAGCATAGATAGGGTAGATAGGAAGAAACCTTTTCCCTTAGCGTGGGTGTCAACAACCAGGGGGGATTAAATTTAAGGTAAGGGACAGGAGGTTTAGAGGGGATTTGAGGAAAAAAAATTTCACCCAGAGGGTGGTTGGAATCTGGAACACACTGCCTGAAAGGGTGGTAGAGGCAGGAACTCTCACAACATTTAAGAAATATTTAGATGAGCACTTGAAACGCCATAGCATACAAGGCTACGGGCCAAGTGCTGGAAAATGGGATTCGAGTAGATAGGTGCTTGATGGCTGGCACAGACACGATGGGCCGAAGAGCCTGTTTCTGTGCTGTATAACTCTATGACTCTATGAGCACAGTGCAGTTAAACAGAATGGCACAGTCCTGAGGGCAAAATAAAGGAAAATCAATTGGGAGCAGAAACCAGCAGTTGAAAAAAACAGCCAGGTGAGAACAGAACAATATGAATGGGCAATAGTATTTTTAATTGTCTTTAACTGGTTAACTGTAAAGAATCCTGAGCATATGCCAATGATTGCATGTGCCATTGAACAGTGCTTCTCAAAACTTATCAGAACTTTAAACTGTTGAGCAGCCTCCATTCAGAATGGCGACTTTCCGTGAAGAGTAATGGATGAAACAAAATAAAAGCACTAACATTTCTTTTATAACATTAACATTCTGAGCAATGATTGAGGAGCAGAGGTTGAGCAGCTGTATAAAGCATTGGTGAGTATTAAGCAGTGCTGATCAGCAATGAAGCATGCATCCTGGATCAGTGCTATGTATCAGGGATTGCTATCTTCTGATATACAGTCAGCAAATCATTCACAATAACAGAATTTGAAAATAGTCTCAGAAACATACACTGGTGTAGTAGAAGTGCTCTTCTGGGATTGGGGTTCGGGCACATTATTAGGGCACAGAAAAGGAAGATTTACTTTGCACTTAAACTGTTTATCTTGTCTCTTGATGCTGACATTGATTGCTTGATTTGAAAAAGTGGGGGGAAATTAAGTTGTGCAGTATCTGTTTTTAGGTGCTACATGGCTTCCTAACTCTCAAAAATGGTGTCCAAAATGCTTGCACACATCACTGGATCCCATCTTGGTAAAGGGATTTGCATGCGCACATCTAACAACTGCTGGCAGCACACACAGCAGGCAGGTTATGGCATTATGCAATACTAATTTGGCACCAGCACTGCCATTTCCTTGTTCCAGCCTACACTCTGTCTTAATGACACAGCTGAAGACAGGTTAAACGAAGTGAAAGACCACCCTCCCCAACCCCTCACCAACATTATTTAAAGAGATCATGAATTACTTACAGGTTCAATGCTAGATTATTTGTTCCGGTGCAATTATTTGTGTTTTTGGAGCTTTCCTATACTTGGCTGAAGTTTGAATAGCCTACAGGGATTTGTCTGGCTGGTGCAAAAGTACTTTTTTATTGAAAATCTTGTGCTAAAATAAGTTGCTTCTAGACCTGGGTGACTGTTAGGACTTCCTCTGGGAATTGAGCATGACTGGGAGAATGAAGAGAGGCCATTGTTTTGACCAGGTGAGGAAGGGGTCTCAGGCTCTCCTTTCGCCCTTTCTCTGGTTTGACTGCAACAGGGTTTATCCTTTTAACACAATGATTTAACTCACCACCTCAGTGAGCACGTGCTCCTATTCCTCTAACGTAATTGCAAATGAACCAATCAGACAGATTTTCTTGGGTTTAAACATGAAAGATGTAATTTTATTAACCTTATCACTCTAAACCAGTTAAAATTACTAAAATATGTTACGCATCCATGCTCACATTCACACAAGAGCCTCACACACACACAGATTACAGAGGGAAAAACAGAGTTGGGAGGTTGGAGTAGAGTCCGTAATAAAAATGGAATTTAAATACTGAAGTTTAGTCCCAGAGTCCTTAGTTGAAGTTGTAGTCCTGAAGTCCTCACTGGCCCACGTGCATGGGTCGGGCTTGTTTCTCAGATTCTGGAAGGTAGGAGAGGGGGGTTTATCCTTGTTCCCTGGTTGCTGACTATAAGGATCTGTAGACTTGGATTCCACCAGCTGCAGCTTGAGGCTTTTCTGGATCTCTGGTTGGGAGAGGGAGAGAGGAGAGAGAGATGTTCCCTTGCTGGATCGCAGTTACTGTCTGCCTTCTGAGTCACAATTCACAAACTCCCAGGGTTGCACAAGCCGTCGCATGACACAACCACCTCTTTGAATCAGAGTCTTCCGGAATGGTCTCTGAAGTTCAAAGGCTCTCCCCTCAAGCTGTTCAGACATACTTGGTGGGGTGGTTTGGCTCTTTCAAAGTCAATGGGTGTCAATGGCTTTTGACAATCACATTGAACAGTTGTCCCAGATAAGTGAATCAGAGAGCACCCCCATTGTTCTGGCTAGACTGAGTAATTACATCTGTCTCCAGCCTAATCCTTTGGGTTTTTCATATGCAAATTATGTGTGGTTACCTTGGCTGCTAGCTGCTCTGTTTTTAAAAGTTATTTGTAACAATGTCCAGTAAAAGTCTCCGGCAAAGTTCCACATGATGAAATTAATATTTCCATTTGGCATGTGGGGTTTTCATCACACCATGCAGAGCAGAACAGCTGCTAGAAGAGGAAGGAGAGGGAGAAACGCTCTTAGCAGGAGACCATATCGGTGGAGGGTCTTTAAGGAGCCCAGTTTCAGAGATGACAAATCCTTGAGATGTTTTTGCTTCACAAAAGTGATTGTGACTGAAATATGCCAATGGCTGCAGCCACAACTGCAACCTCAAAGTAGGACAAGAACTGCATAGCCTGTGGCTGTCAAAGTGACTGGGGTTCTCAACCTTTATGCGTCTGCTCCTTCCAGGTTGCTGTTGGAGACATAAGCAACATCTTGCAGTTTGCAGTACTTCGTTGCATAAGGGAGGTCACTCCAGCTCTCTATAGACAGGGGAGAGCTTCATCCAATTCCCTCTTGCAGACAGAGCAAGCACAAGGTTTTGCATGGATTACAGGCTTTTCCATGGGGTAGGGTGCCAATGACTGCACACACATTACCTTGCATGCACCTCCTGTCAACTTGGCAATTTTCATCAACCAAAAAGAATTCCACTCACTCAATGTGCAGCTGCTGTGTGACCTCAGAAAGCACATCATGCAGATGAATGCCCATTATCCTGGCAGTAGTCATGATGCCTTCATTCTGTGGCAATCTTCCATGCTACCTGTATTTGCCCCACTACAGAAAGTGAAAGGCTGGCTATTGGGCAACAAGGGTTATCCACTCAAGGCTTATGATTCTGGTCCAGAACCCATGCACAGCAGACCTACAATGAGAGCTATGCTGCCACAAGGAACATTATACAGCAGACCATTGGGGTTCTCAAGCAACGCTTCCATTGCCTGGACCACTCTGGAGGAGTCCTACAGTATTCAGCTCAGCAGTTATCAAGATCTGTGGATAAGCACTGACATGTTGCACCATGGACATTTGATAAATTTATTGACTCAGCCACTGACATGGGGCAATTAATTTGTATATAAGTGTATAGCCAATCTAATGCCATCAAAACACAGTCCAATTTAAAACACATTTCTCCCTATAAATAAAGTAGCTAAGCATACAAACATCAATGGTGAGCAGCACAACTGTGTTAGCTAGCTAGTAAGCAAAATAGCATGCAATGCCAATTACTTTTGTTGACAGAATACAGCTAGCTACAGCATGTCATGGAGTGTAGATGGACCTTATTGGATGACCTCTGTGGATTCACACTGTGTCAGGAGTGCAAATTCATCCAATAAACCATGAAACTCAAGGAGAGGATTGTTATTGTGGGCATTGAGGTGAGGCAGTAGAAAAATCAGCAATAGGAAGGCAGACCATTTCTCACACTGCTGTTGTCACAAGATAACTTAACCCAGGATGGTCTCTGTTTGTGCAACTTCTCCATTTGCTTGTAGCATGTGTTTGAAGACAGGGCAGCCAACAAAAGGGCAGTGATCTCCAAATCAGGAGAATTTTATATGGTGAAGCAAATAGTACTTCTGAAGAATCAAGTAAAACAGAAAAGCAGAGTAGGACAGGAAGTTTTATTCATTTTGACAGGCTGTTAAACCAGGTCCTAGATTCTAAAATACAGGAACAACAGAATTTCTTATGGACAAAATGTCATTTGCTCACCAAAGCTAGTGACAAATTAGATAAACACAATTACAAATAAAGAGCGCCTTTCAGTTCCTCCAATAAAGCACTTCTCTTAAGTTCACTTATGTCTATATCTCAGTCTATCACTGTCAATTCTGATTCAGCTCTGACAAGATAATTATTAACAAAAAGGTTTTTGGCAAAAAGTCCAGCAGTTGGTTCTATGTGTATTATTCCGTTACAAAATGTTAGTAACTATCTGTAAGATTGTACTCCAGACTAACCAGTTTATGTCCAAACCAAATCTATTACCTGTTAGCAAAGGTGCACTTTTAATGTAATGTAATTATATGATACAGACAACTTTCAAATGACATTGGCCACTCGGGATATCTGCCCTCAAACTGGATAGTAAATGATGCACATTGCAATTACTGATCTTTGACATACTTGTAAAACTTGTCCTTTAATACAATTTGCACCCAAAAAATCAGTTAAAGACTGTTTCAAACATGGTAATTGAAACATAATACATTTTACTATGTCTTCCCTAACAGTTTATAAAACTACAAATGCAGCATAGATTTTGTTAAGGAATCATAGTCAGCTCATCATAGTTAAGGTTTATTAAAGCTATCCATTACATTGTATTTACTAACTATTATATATAGGTCAACAGCATCCTCTTTTCCCCAATATCATTCAGCCGCATTACACTGTACTCTTGTATTCATGAGGAAATTCCAGTGATGACTTCTGGAGATTCCTTGGATTTTCTTGACTGTTTTCCCGAGAATACAAGTTCTTGAATGATGTGATTCCAAATGGATAGCAGAGGAACTGCAACATTTATACAGATGTAAAAGTCCAGCAACTTTCAACATGCCACTGGGCTTGTGTCCCAGGTGAAAGTAATGAGTGCCAGAGCTTAGAAATCAAGACATTCCCTAAGTGACTTTTGCCATTTTAAAATGAGTTTACATAACGCAAGTCTTTAAACTTATGTTTTAAAATAACCTAGCTGCTAGGTTATTTTAAAACACAAGGTTAAAGACTTGAAGCAGGGGTGTCCAACCTTTTTGTGTGGAGGGGACACATTATAATTTTTGTCTTACATAGGGGGCCGGTGAGATAATTTTGGAAAGATAAAGGCATTAAAAATTGATCTTACTATGAATCAAAACAACAACAAATGTGCATTTTTGTCAAGAAGCTTTAAATGAGAAGACTAATTTTTTGACTTACTTTCTCATCATTATGTTGGACACTGATTTAGTGAGCTACCTGGAATTTCTTTGCTTGCACAAGTAAAGAGAGAGGGGGGCAGAAAGAGAAAGGGAGCAGAAAGAGAGAGGGGAGAGAGAGAGAGGGGGAGAGGGAGAGAGGGGACAGGGAGAAAGAGAGAGGTGGCTGAAAGAGGTGCAAAGAGAGAGAGGGGGCAGAGTGATGGAAGGAAAGAGAGGGACAGAGAGAGATGGGGCAGAAAGAAGGGACAGATTTGTAACACTTGTTGTAATGGTGCAGAGTATTCTGGATAAATGACCATCTGTCAGGAGTGATCTTGATTATTCTCTTCCCCCATCTCTCTCTCTTTGTGTCTGCCTGTCTCTATCTCTCTCTGTCTCTGTCTCTCTCTCCCCCTCCCTCTCTGTGTCCCCCTCTCTATGTTCTCCCTCTCTGTGGTCCCCACTATCTGTGTCATCCCCCTCTCTGTGTCATCTATCTCTCTGTGTTTCTCCCTCTTTCTGCCCCCTCTCTCTTTGTCCACCCTCTCTCTACCCTCTCACTCTCTCTGCCCCCCCCTCTCTCTCTCTGCCCCGTCTCTCTCTGTCCCTCTCTTTCCCTCCCTCACTCTACCCCCTCTCTCTCTTTACCCCTCTTTCTGCCTCCTCTCTCTTTCTCCCTGTCCCCTCTCTCCCTCTCTCTTTCTGCCCCTCTCTCTTTCTGTTCCCTTTCTCTGTCTGCCCCCTCTCTCTTTCTGTTCCCTTTCTCTGTCTGCCCCCTCTCTCTTTCTGCTGCCTTTCTCTCTCCCTCTCTCTCTGCCCCCTCTCTCCCTCTCCCCCTGTCTCCCTCTTAATGCCCCCTCTCTCCCTGTCGCACCCCTCTCTCTCTGACAGTTGCAGAGAGAGGGAACTCTCAGAAAAGCAACTTAGTGGTTGATCCATTTTTTAAAAAAATCACAGCCGTCAGTTTCAAAGCTGACAGGTGCTTAGAGCAGAGACAGCACTTCCAAATTTTGGACAAGCTCATGGTTTCCGTGGGGGTTTAAAGAAAATAGGTACCTGCTGGAAAACCCACGGAGCAGACTGCAGAATGTCTCTGCTTTAAGCACCTGTCAGCTGTGAAACTGATGGTTGCAATTCTTTTCAAAAACAGACAGGAAGTTTCTCATCTCTGAAATCACCAGTAACGGACCTCAAAACTTTTTACCATGGAGCCCGGTGTCAGTGTACGGATATGTTGCCGACCTCTGCTGCACGCTGTACAACCTGGCCATTAGGAGAGAACAGCCCTTGCGATCACCTTTCAATCGAAACGCTGAGGATCAGCAGCACAAGGAAGAGGAGGCAGAGAAGAAGAAGTGAAGGAAGTGGAGGATGATGAACTTCAATAGGAAGTGAAAGAACATGAAGAGGAAGGAAAGTTACAATGTAGACAGCCACTTACTGCCCGGACTTTACACAATCAGATAATTCATGAATGATAAGAGTAACTTCAACCACATCTCCTAATTCACCAACAGTCCCACACAATACAAAAATAAAAACGACCAAAAAATGTACATTCTAATCAAATTTTATAAATTTAATCATGACCTAATGCATGTAAAAACACCCTTGTTCATTCCGCTCGTGCCTGTCCTCCGTGTGACTTTGCCTATCCTAGTGTTCCTGCGAGGTGTTTCCCTGGTGGCTGCAGTATGGGTGGTGGAGGGTTGCTGACTTTCAATTGAGGAGACTACAGAATGTCTTGGAAGGCAACCTTGAGTGTTACAGCAGTCTTGGCTGGCTCTCTGGCAGGCAACAGCAAGGGCACTAGCAGGGTGGTCGTGGTGGAAGCAAAAATGTTGCCACCCTGAGAGGGGACAGCAGATTCACACTCCATGGAGTCACTACCACTCTCCCGGTGTGGCACCTCAACAATCCTAGTTATCTATTGGAGAGCATATTGATAAACTGCTGTGACAGCCTGGAAGCCCCTTTGAACAATGATATCCAGAGTCAGGATGGCATCAGTCTGCATGACTCAGAACTTTGATGGAGTTGTTTGTGCTGCAATGGAAGTTGTGGCATCCACCATCAAATGCTTGAATCGCAGTGGGTTCTACAGGTATGCTGATGGAGGTGACCACCTGCTGCATGTTGGAAAGGATGTGTCAGGTTGATGCTGGACTCCTCCATGCTCGACATTGAGTGCAGACTTCCTGCCAGGCTTTCCAGTGCACCAAGCATTTGGCTATGAACATGCATTGGCCTTCTTCTGTAGCCTGGCCCGTCGAAGTCCACATCAGACTGTTCTGCAGCAGAACTAGTGTGTGACTAGTGTTGGCAGACAGGCATCTGGGCTTCCCTTTCTCCTCGTGCTGGCTCCTATGTATTTGCTCACAGTGTCTCACTATGTGTAGATCCCTCCTCTATTCTAGCCTGTAATATATGCGCAATGTCAATCTCCAAGTGGTGCCTGCAAGTGTAAGATTGAGTGATGGTGTCCCTTCATCTTCATTTTCTTCATCCTCTTCTACCACTGACACGGACATTTCCAGTTCCGGATATCTTAAATGAAAAAGGAACAAGGGTTGAATTGTGGTGAGGGGGATAGGAATGCAGATACCCTCTCCATTGATCCCTCCAGCCCCACCATTGGCCATGGCCTCAGAGATACCTCTTCTCATAATGGCCAGCATTGTGTCCTCCATGGAAGTTAAAACAAGAAGACTTGTTTGTCCTCCTCCAATTCTTCTTGCTACCTCTTGTTATACACTACCTTATCCAGCAAGAAAGACAGAAGTGCGTCAGTGAGTGTCCTGCAATATGTTTGGGTGATATGGCTTTCATGGTTGAATAGCTGCCTGTGTGTGCAAGCTGTGAGTTGTGGATATGAGGTGTGCAACAGTGATAGGTATGTGGGTGTGAAGTAAAGCATAGGAATTGAAGGTATAAGTGATTGATAGAGATGTGCATATGTGCGTGACAAGGGTAGTGAATTGAGCAGTGACTGAGAATAGTGATGCAGTTGGTAGCATGTGCCATTTGAAGATAAGCTCATTTACCTTGACAACTCACGTCAGATTGTTAAAGTTCTTCCTGCACTTCATCCATGTTCTGCAGAGAAACACTCCTGGCATTGACCACCGCAGTCACTTGTTCCCACTGGCTCCTGAGCATGTGTCCAGAGGGCCTCTCCTTTCCATCTATTTCACCAGGCCCTCCAGTGTCTTGTCTGAAAACAACCCATATAGACTTTTGGAAAAACTTCCACTCCTTCTGGCAGCCACAATGCACCTCCCATTTAAGAAAATCATGTTGTCTTTAAGTAGTGTTAGCCACTGGTGATACTGGGTTCCCTGCTGACGCGTGCAGCCTACGAACAGTGTGGGTGAGTGCTGACTGTATGCAGCAATCAGCCTATGAACAGTGTGTGTGAGTGCTGACTGTATGCAGCAATCATTTAGGAAAGCAGACTGCACCAATTCAATGTGCTGCCTGCAATGCAATGAACAACTGCGGGTTAATCATGTACCACAACCCCCATGCCCTTTTTTGGGGGTTAGCCAATTTCTCCTCCAGTGTTGCCCATCACTAATAGCCCTCATCTGGAGTGTATATATTCAATATACAAATTCCCCTACCCCTGGAAATATTTTGTGAGCATTAATATCTTGAGATCAGTAAATTGCTGCTGGTTTAGCACAAAATCCATTGACACCAACCAAGACCTAAATTCAGCCACTAACTGACAAAGTCACATGGATAAAGAATAAATAGAATGTGGTAACAAGCAATGGAACAAACAATTATATACTGGAGTGTTCATAGCAATGCTACTTTGCATGGTTCTGTATAAAACATATCTGCAATGGCTCAGTGGCACTTGCGTTACCTGGATTTGAGTTAAATCCCACTCCAGACAAAGCACATAATCTAGGCTGACATTTCAGTGAAGTACTGAGGGATTACTGCACCATCAAAGTTCCCAGTTTTGGATGAGAAGAAAAACTGAGTAGTGGGGGCAAGGGATCAAATTTGGGAAGATATGGTAAATCAAGGAGTAGAGACAAGGCAACAGAGAAAGATATTAATGTGGGAAATGATAAACAGACTGTGACAGGAAGGGACAGAGCATATAAATCTAAGAATAAATCCACAGATAAGGCTAGAGGTTACAAAAATAATAAAAGGACACAACTAAAGGTACTGTATCTGAATGCACATAGCATTCAAAATAGAACTGATGAATTGAGAGCACAAATAGAAATAAATAAGTATGATCTGATAGCCATTACAGAGACATGGCTGCAGGACGACATAGATTGGGACCTGAATATTGAAGGATACATGGCATTTAGGAAAGACAGGAAGCTAGGAAAAGGTGGAGGGGTAGCTCTGTTAATTAATGATGGTATTAGCGCAATAGAGAGGGATGACCTAAGTTCAGGAGACCAGGATGTAGAAGCAGTTTGGGTGGAGATGAGAAATCATAAAGGCAAGAAGTCATTTGTGGGAGTGGTATACAGGCCACCTAACATTAACCACACTGTGGGACAGGGTATAAAGGAAGAAATAATGGCAGCTTGTCAGAAAGATACAGCAATAATTATGGAGGATTTTAACTACATATAGACCAGAAAAATCAGATGGGCAAAGGTAGCCTAGATGAGGAATACATAAAATGTTTTTGGGATAATTTCTTGGAACAATATGTTCTTGAGCCAACCAGACAGCAGGCTATACTAAACCTGGTATTGTGCAACAAGATAGGAATAATTAATGACCTCATAGTTATGGCACCCCTAGGTAGCAGCGATCATACTATGATTGAATTTTGCATTCAGTTTGAGGGAGAGAAGAGTGGGTCCAAGACTAGTATTTTAAACTTAAATAAGGGCAATTAAGAGGGCATGAAAGCAGAGCTAGCTAAAGTGAACTGGCAAATCAGGTTAAGGGATAGGTCAATAGAGGTGCAGTGGCAGACATTTATGGGAATATTTCAGAATACACAGAATAAATACATTCTAACGGGAACAAGAAATTCCAAGGGTGGGACCCGCCATCTGTGGTTAACTAAAACCGTTAAAGATAGTATCAAACTTAAAGAAAAAGCCTATAATTGCGCAAAGATGGGAGGCAGGTCAGAAGATTGGACAGAATATAATAAACAGCAAAGAATGACTAAAAGATTGATAAGGAAGGTAAAATTAGAGTATGAGAGAAAGCTAGCTAGAAATATAAAGACAGATAGTAAAAGTTTCTATAGATATTTTAAAAAGAGTTAGCAAAGTGAGCGTTGGTTCTATAAAAAGTGAGTCTGGAGAATTAATAAAGGATAATAAGGAGAAGGCAGATTAATTGAACAGACATTTTGCATTGGTCTTCACTATTGAGGGTACAAGTAACATCCCAGTATTAGCTGTAAGTCAGGAAATGAAAAGGAGGGAGGGACTCAAGAAAATTATAATCACCAGGGAAGTGGTACTGAACAAATTGTTGGAGCTGCGGGCTGACAAGTCCCTGGGTCCTGATGGACTTCATCTTAGGATGTTAAAAGAAGTGGCTAGTGAGATAGTTGATGCATTCGTTTTAATTTTCCAAAGTTCCCTAGATTCGGGGAAGGTTCCTTTAGGTTGGAAAATAGTAAATGTAAGTCTTTTATTCAAAAAGGGAGGGAGACAGAAATGTTAGCTTAACTTCTGCCGTAGGGAAAATGTTAGAAGCTATTATTAAAGATGTTACAGTGGGGCATTTAGAAAAATTCAAGGTGAACAGGCAGAGTCAACATGGTTTTGTGAAAGGGAAATCATGTTTAACCAATTTATTGGAGTTCTTTGAGGGAGTTACATGTGCTGTGGATAAAGGGGAACTGGTGGATGTTTTGTACTTAGATTTCCAGAAGGCACTTGATAAGGTGCCACATCAAAGCTTATTGTAGAAAATAAAAGTTCATGGTGTAGGGGGATGGATAGAAGACTGGTTAGCTAACAGGAAACAGAGAGTAGGCATAAATGGGTCATTTTCTGGTTGCCAAGATATAACGAGTGGTGTGCCACAGGGATCTGTGCTAGGGCCTCAACTTTTTACAATTGATATAAATGACTTAGATGAAGGGACTGAAGGTATGGTTGCTAAATTTGCTGATGACACAAAGATAGGTAGGAAAGTAACTTGTGAAGAGGACATAAGGGGGCTACAAAGAGATATAGATAGGTTAAGTGAGTGGGCAAAGACCTGGTAAATGGAGTATAATGTGGGAATATGTGAAATTGTCCACTTTGGCAGGAAGAATAAAAAAGAAGCATTATATCTAAATGGTGAGAGATTGCAGAACTCTGAGATGCAGAGGGATCTGGGTGTCCTAGTGCATGAATCGCAAAAGGTTGGTATGCAGGTACAGCACGTAATTAGGAAAGCTAATAGAATGTTATCGTTTATCATGAGGGGAATTGAATACAAAGGTAGGGAGGTTATGCTTCAGCTATACAGGGCATTGGTGAGACCACATCTGGAGTACGGTAAATGCGTTGGAGGCAGTACAGAGAAGGTTTACTACACTAATGCCTGGAATGGGTGGGCTGTCTTACAAGGAAAGATTGGATAGGCTAGGCTTGTATCCACTGGAATTTAGAAGAGTAAGCGGCGACTTGATTGAAACATAACAGATCCTGACAGGCCTTGACAGATTGGATGTGGAAAGGATGTTTCCCTTGTGGGAGAATCTAGAACTAGGGGTCATTGTTTAAAAATAAGGGGTCGCCCATTTAAGACAAAGATGAGGAGAAATTTTTTCTCTCAGAGGGTCGTGAGTCTTTGTAATGCTCTTCCTCAAAAGGCAGTGTAAGTAAAGTCTTTGAATATTTTTAAGGCAGAGATAGATAGATTCTTGATAAGCAAGGTGGTGGAAGGTTATTGGTGGTAGGTGGAAATGTGGAGTAGACAGTTCAGCCATGAACTTATTGAATGGCGGAGCAGGCTCGAGGGGTACAGTGGCCTACTCCTGCTCCTAATTCATATGTTCGTATGTAAACTGATACCACATCTATTCTTTCATGTGGGCGTAAAAGGTCCCATAACACTATTCAAAGAAGAGCAAGGGAGTTCTCTGTGGTGGAATAAAAACAGAAAATGCTGGAAATACTCAGCAGGTCAGCATTTGTGGAAAGAAAAAGAGGGTGAACACTTTAGGTCAATGACCTGTCATCGGAAATGGATAAAGTTAGAGACGTAATGGGTTTTAAGCAATTACAGAGGCAGGAAAGAACAGAAGAGAAAGTCTGAGATAGAGCGGAAGGCAGGAGAGATTAACTGACATAGGGGATAATGGTGCAAGGCAAATGGGGTTAGTAAGGGAACAATTAATGAAAATAAAGATGCATCTAGAGGAGGTATAAATGAGAAAGCTGAAACACCACCAACAGCTGCCATCCAAAAAAATGGGGGCAGAGGTTATGATCTAAAATCGTTTCACTCAGTGTTGAGTTAAGACAGTTGCAAAATGCCTAATCAAAGGAAGAGGTGCTGTTCCTTAAACTTACATTGTTACGACCAAGGTGAGAGGAGTGCACTGTCTTTTCTAGTTCCACTTCTCCACAGGTCACAACATATATCTAAATGTTTATCCAGTTACCCGATACCAGTCATATATTCTACTCTTTATCACAAATAAAATAGACCAACCAGGTTTCTTTAATAAACAACAAAATTATCAGTTTATTACCAAACAAGGCTTATCCAGTAATGAAGCAAAGCATTAACACACAGATTGAAATATGAAAGTTCCCTTTTAAAATTCCCCACACACACTCACACACACACACTGAAAAAAATACAGAAATTCTTTCTGCAGAGGTCTGTTACAATAAAAGACAAAAAGAGAATATTTTGGCCAAATACTTGATAATTCTTGAAGAAAAAAAGAGAAGACATAGAAGGAAGTCGGTTGTCCCTTTTGGTCTGGCATCCAGGTATAAAGAGATAGGTCACTGGGATCCGTTCTAAAGCAGTTCTTTTCAGGCGGTGTTGAGAATTACTCTGGCAGATTTTTCCAGCTTCCCAGGAGAGATGCAGCACCAGGGATTTTAGCTCTCTTACACTGGATCTTTGCAGGGTTTCTTCAAAGAGGTAGGCAAAGAGGTGAGCAGGGTGTTTTTTCCCTTGGAAAGTTGATCTCCAACTGTCTTCAAAACACTTCACACCCCAACTGACATGAAAACAATGTTCAAACCCCAAAAACAGAAAGTCAACCTTCTGACCTCCATCAGCCATAGAGTCATAGAGTTATACAGCACAGAAACAGGGCCTTCAGCCCATCATGTCTGTGCTGGCCATCAAGCACCTAACTATTCTAATCGCATTTTCTAGCACTTGAGAATACTTCTTAAATGTTGTGAGGGTTCCTGCCCCTACCACCCCTTCAGACAGTGCGTTCCAGATTCCAACCCCCTCTGGGTGAAAATTTTTTTCTGTAAACATCTTCCCCAGGTCACCAAGGTTTCTGTTGTTTACTGAGCTTAAAGCACATGATTTCTAGCACTAACAATATGTGTCCTTTCAGTGAACTGTCAACAACAAAGAAAAGTCCAGCACTTATGAAGTCTTCAGCCTTCCATCGAATCCCTCTCCACAATTGAAATAACAGTCCTCAAAAAAAAAATACTCAACAAAAAATAGAAACATCTTCACAACACCTCCATCTTTGGAGGAACGAAACATCATTTTTAAATGTGTTTCATTACAAAGAACAACAAAAAATGAAAAAAAATTAGAACACATTTACATACTCATTCACTCTTTACCAGTAGCTAATACAGTTTGACTTTGTATTATCTTTGTTCTTAGATATCTCAAAGCAAAGTTATATTCTCGACAAAACATCTGCAATTACATAATTTTTTTCCTGCAATGTGGATAATCTTTAAGTGATAAAGTTGCAATAGTAAACTCCATCAGAGTAGTCTGGCATTCCAATTTTTAAATTTTTCCACAAAGGCTGGAGGGTTATGATCAGTACATACCAGTGTCTTTCTGCAGTCGTGGTGGACATACACTTAAAAAATGCTTAAGAGCTAGTAATAAGCCCAGGGTTTCTTTTTCCACTGTTGAATATCTTTTTTGGTGTCGATTTAGCTTTTTAGAAAAGTATCCCACTGGCCTTTCTATGCCTGATTCATTGTCTTGTAATAGGACTGCACCTACCCCCAGGTCACTAGCATCAGTTGCTACCTTGAAGGGCTTAGTGAATTTTGGAGCAGCCAACATTGGTTCATTAATCAAAATGGCTTTCAGCCTCTCAAAAGATACTTGGCACTCCCCTGACCACACTACCTTGGTTTTCTTTTTCTGTAGCAAATCTGTCAGTGGTGCAGTTATAGTACTAAAATTTGGGATAAACTTTTGGTAGAAACCACACATCCCAAGAACCTCATTATTTCTCGCTTAGTCTTAGGGGTAGGGAACTCCACCAATGCCTGTACTTTCACTGATATTGGCAACACTTGTCCTTGCCCTACTATATGCCCCAGGTAGGTTACTCTTGCCTTTGCGAATTCACTTTTGGCAAGGTTTATCACAGAGTCAGCCAACTGTAATTTTCTAAACAGTGTTTCTAGTTGTTCCAAGTGGTCCTTCCAAGTGTCACTGTATACGAGCACATCATCAAGGTAAACCACACAGTTAGAAGCACTGGTTACCACTTGGTTCATTGGTGAAAAGTGGCTGGGGAATATTTTTAACCCAAATGTCATCATTTGGCATTGGAAAAGACGATCTGGTGTGACAAAGGTCAATATTTATTTAGCTTGGGGTGTTAAAAGAACCTGCAGGTATCCCTTTAACAAATCTATTTTTGTAAGTAACATGGCACTGCCCACTCTGTCAATACAATCTTCCAAGTGAGGAATTGGGTAGGAATCTGCCTTTGCTATTGCATTAACCTTTCTGTAGTCTATGCAGTATCTAGTTGAACCATCAGGTTTAGGCACTAACACCACCAGGGAACTACAGCCGATTTGACTCGGTTCAATTAGGTGGTTTTCCAACATGTATTGGATTTCTGCTTTTTTCTGGGCCTGTTTCTCTGGACTTAAGTGATAAGGATGCTGTTCTATAGAAAGGATTCCTCTACATCCACATCATGTGTAGCTAAGGTTGTATATCCTGGCTTGTCCCTACAGATTCTTTTAAGGTGGCACAGTGGCGCAATGGTTAGCACCGCAGCCTCACAGCTCCAGTGACCCGGGTTCAATTCTGGGTACTGCCTGTGCAGAGTTTGCAAGTTCTCCCTGTGACTGCATGGGTTTTCGCCGGGTGCTCCGGTTTCCTCCCACAGCCAAAGACTTGCAGGTTGATAGGTAAATTGGCCATTATAAATTGCCCCTAGTATAGGTAGGTGGTAGGTGAATTGAGGGAAGCTGGGGATGTGAGAAGGTAATGGGATTAATGTAGGATTAGTATAAATGGGTGGTTGATGGTTGGCACAGACTCGGTGGGCTGAAGGGCCTGTTTCAGTGCTGTATCTCTAAATGAAATAAAAAATGCTGTGAGTAGCCTTGTTAGGTCTTCTGCATCTAAATATGAAAGCATAGTGTAAAATCTCCATAACCAGATAGCAGGAGGTTCAATTTGAGAATTGTCTAGGTCTCCTTCTGCCTGATCCTCACTATCCCTTTGTTACGACAAAGTGAGGCAGGGGTCTCAGGCTCCACTTTCGCCCCTTCTCTGGTTTGACTGCAACAGGGTTTATTCTTTTAACACAGTGATTTAGCTTACCATCTCAGTGAGCACTTGCTCACTGCTCCTCAAATATAATTACAAATGAACCAATCAGACAGTTTTCTTGAGTTTAAACAAGAAAGATGTAAATTTATTAACCTTATCACTCTAAACTGGTTAAAATTACTAAAATACGCAATGCATCCGCACTCACATTTATACGAGAGGCACACACAGGCACACACACACACACACATAAATACAAAGGGGAAAAAACAGAGTTGGGAGGTTGGAGTAGAGTCCTTAATAGAAATGGAATTTAAATACAGAAGTGTAGTCCCAGTGTCCTTAGTTGAAATTGAAGTCTTAAAGTCCTCGCTGGGTCACATGCACAATTCAGGCTTGCTTCTCTGGTTCCAGAAGGCTGAAGAGAGGCTTTATTTGTCCTCTTTTGCTGACTGTGAGAATCTGTAGATTTGAGGTTTAGCTGCAGCCGAGGTTCCCCTGGGACTTTACTGGAGAAGGAGAAAGAGAGAGGTGCTTTCTTCCTTGTAGTCCAGTTACTGTCTGCTCACAAACTGTCTGTTCACAAACTCTGCTACACAGGCAGGCATGTCATGTGACCACCTCTTTATGTTTGAATCAAAGTCTTCCGGAATGCTCTTTGATGTTCAAGGCTTTCCTCAAGCTGTTCAAATGCATTTGGTAGGTCCGGGCGGTGTGGGGGTGGGGGTGCGGGCTTTGGCTCTTTCAAAGTCAATGGGTGTTGATGGCTTTTGATGGCCAACATTGACAAAACTATTTTAGGTAACTGAATCAGGGAGCACCCCTATTGTTCTGGCTAGACTGGGTAATCACTTCTATCTCCCAGCTGGCCTTTGGCTTCTCATATGCAAATTATACGTGGCCATCTTTACTGCTCCGTTCTGCTTTTTAAAAGTTATTTGTAATAATGTCCAGTAAAAAGTCTCAGGCAAGTTCCATATGACAAAATTAATATTTTCCATTTGGCATGTGGAATTTCCATCACACCTTTCATTCTTCACTGTCCCTACTACCTGACATAACTGTGCTTTCTTATCCTCCTCTGGGTGATGATATTGCTTCAACATATTGATATGACATAGCTGATTCTTTTTCCAATGATCTGGAGTGTCAATCAAATAATTTACTTTCCCAATTCTTTTGACCACTTTATATGGACCACTGAACTGTGCTTTCTGTGGTTCACCCTGTAAAAGCAATAATAATATCCCATCCCCTGGTTGAAAAATTCGGGTCTTGGCATGCTTGTCTTCCAATTTCTTCATGGTTGTTTGGGAAGCTTTAATATGTTCCTGAGCCACTTTGCAGGCTCTCGTGAGCCACTCCCAGAACATGGATACATAATCTAATACAGAAAATTTGTCCCTCTGTTCTAAAAACTTTTCTTTGATTAGTTTCAGAGGACCTCTTATCTCATGTCCATAAATTAATTCAAAAGGACTAAAACCGGTAGACTCATTAGGTGAATCCCTAGTGGCAAACAAAAGGAATTCTAGCCCTTTATCCCAATCATGGGGATATTCATGACAGTATGCCCTGATCATCGTTTTGAGGGTCTGATGGTACCTTTCTAAAGCCCCTTGTGTCTGTGGGTGGTGTGCTGAAGACTTTAACAGTGTTACGCCCAAATTATTCATAACTTACGGAAAAATTTTAGACATAAAATTGGAATCTTGATCCGACTGAATCTCAATTGGTAATCCATATCTAACGAAGAACTGGGTTAACTTCTCTACCACTGCCTTAGCAGAAATTGTTCTCAAAGGAATGGCCTCTGGGAACCGAGTAGCCATATCCATGATAGTGAGTATATATTGGTGTCCCGTTTTTGTTTTCGGTAAAGGTCCTTCACAGTCTACCAACACCCTACTAAATGGTTTCCTAAAAACGGGCATGGGAATTAGAGGTGCCAGTTTTATGGCAGGTTTCAGTTTCCCCACAATCTGGCACGTTTTACAAAATTGCACCACCTCCTTGGAAAGACCTGGCCAGTAAAAATGTGGACTTATATGTGATAGAGTCTTCCAGATCCCCACATGTCCTGTTATAGGAATTTCATGGGCTATCCTTATTTCCCGGTGATACTTGGGCGGTACCACTATCTGATGAACAACCATCTATTCTTCGTCTGCAGATCTATAAGGACGTCTCCACTTCCTCATCAGATTTGCACTTTTAATATAGTAACCTTCTGGAACTCCCATTGCCTCAGTTTCAGTTAGAGCCGATTGTGCCACTTTAATTAACTCTGGATCGGCTTGCTGAGCTTTGATCAGAGAAAGCTTACATTTCCTTCGGATTATCCAAATCCCCAAAGAAAGTTTCAGATATTCAGCTTTCTGTCTGTGGTGCCAATTTGACCTCCGACAATGGAACTTGTTTAGCCATTGCTCAGGTCACTGCACATGAAGGGAAAATTCCTGGAATCTTTTCCTGCAACTGTTCTGTGTCTTTGACTTCTTGGTCGTTCCGTGACTGCTGGAGAAGCTACTACCTTTGCTCCGCCCAAATCATTCCCCAAGAGTAGGTCAACTCCATCTACAGGCAAACTATGGACAACTCCTACAGTTAGCGTTCCAGCCATTAGGTCACACTCTAGGTGCACCCAATACAAAGATAGGGGTATATACTCCCCACCGATACCATTCAGTAAAACCTGGGCATTCAGTGCACTCTCTGGTGGAAATGCCTTTCCCCAGCAAAAGAGCTTGGGTGGCTCCTGTATCCCTAAGTATAACTATAGGTTTACCTGCATCATTTGAGGGATAAGGAATTACTTTTCCTTTTGACAAGAATTCCCTATAATTCTCAGGTATCTTATTCACAACACTTGCACTCACAGTCGTTTTTGTATTTGGCCTTACAGCTGCAGTCAGAGCTACAGCCTGATCTGTTGTACTCTCGGTCACTTGCTAACTCAGTCAGGGCCCGTTTCTCTGCACTGGCCTTGTGTACCCCAATAAGTACCATAGGTTTATCCCGTAACTTCCAGCATTTTGCATGAACGTGTCCCTCCTTGTGACAATATTAGCACTTAAGCTTGCAGACTTCACTTCCATCCTCAGCATCTTCCTTTCTGGCCTGAGGAGGGGATCCTGCAGCGTTCCCAGTTGTCCCTTCTTGTCCCCGGCTACTTGCCTTCCTTTCACCCTCCCACTTTCTATCCTGCTCAGGTTTGTGGAGTTGATGGACAAAGGGTTTCAGCTTGTAAATAAGCTTGTAATCAATTTCCACTGCCTGACTGGCTTTTGAAACCTTCTGGTTCTCTACATGGGTTCTTACTAACGGAGGGAGTGAATTTTTAAATTCTTCCAGGAGAATTATTTCTCTAAGATTCTCATACGCGGCCTCTACCTTTAGTGCCTGCATCCAATGATCAAAATTAATTTGCTTTACCCTCTCAAATAGGTCTGTCTAGGCTGTCTCCAGAGGTTCCAAAATTTCTGCCTGTATGCTTCAGGGACCAACTCATAAGTAGCGAGAATAGCCTTTTTTGCCATCCCATAATCTGCAGAAGCCTCATCAGAAAGCATGGCATAAACTTCATGAGCTCTGCCCATCAACCTGCTTTGCATTAGCAGTGTTCAGATTTCATTTGGCCACTTCATCTGTCTGGCTATCTTTTCTTTAAAAAATGGAAAATGCCTCTACATCCCTTTCCTCAAACGTTGTGGGCGGGGGGGGGGGGGGGGGGGGCTTGCACAAATTTAAACAGCTCTCCACTGGGTCCTGGGCTGGAAACAGGTCTCCCCCCACCTGAATTTTCATTGGGGTCAGGAGCATCCTTTTTTCCCCTCTAGTTCCAGCTTTCTCATCTCTTTCTCTCTCCTTTTCCTCTCTTTCTCTTGCCACTCTGCTTGCTCCCTTTAAAATGCTCTCTCTTTTTCCTTTTCTCTCACCTGCTGCTCTTCTTGTTCCCTGCGGAATATCCTTTCTTTTTCCTTTTCCCTTGCCTGAAATTCTAGCTCTAACTTCTTCATGCTCAACTGAATCTGTGCCAGTGTTACCTTCTCTTCTTCCGATTCTACTCATTCCTCTGGCTCTTTCATTTCAATCTCCAGCTGTCTGGCCACTAGTCTCTGAATTTCAGCCTGCCAAACTTTCAGTTTAATCTCTAATTTCAAATACTCGACCACACTTGACAGCTCATCAGTAGATAATACCTTTAAAGACTCATAATCTATTCCAGGCTGCTGCACAAATGCACTTGCATCAAAAGTAGCCATTCTGGCAGTGTAAGCTTTACTCTACTGCATTAGAAACTTGTTTTTTTACTTTTCCTCTTTTCAGTTATTAATCCCCCACTTACCATTGTCGGCTTTTGGGTTATCCCACACAGAGCCTCCAGTTATATGTTACGACCGAGGTGGGAGGAGTGCACTGTCTTTTCTAGTTCTACATCTCCACAGGTCACAACGTATATTTAAATGTTTACCCAGTTACCGATGCGTTCGATCATATATTCTACTCTTTCTCCCAGAATAAAATACAGCAACAAGGTTTCTTTAATAAACAACAAAATTATCAGTTTATTATCAAACAAGACTTATCCAATAATGAAGCAAAGCATTAACACACAGGTTGAAATATGAAAGTTCCCTTTTAAAATTCCCCACAAACACTCACATACACACTGAAAAAAATACAGAAACTCTCTTTGCAGAGGTCTGCTGCAAAAAAAGACAAAAAAAGAATACTTTGATCAAATACTTGCTAATTCTTGAAGAAAAAAGAGAAGATATGGAAGGAAGTCAGTTGTCCCTTTTGGTCTGGCGTCCGGATATATGGAGTTCGGTCACTGGGATCTGTTCTAAAGCAGTTCTTTTCAGGCAGTATTGAGAATGACTCTGGCAGATTTTTCCAGCTTCTCAGGAGAGACGCAGCACCAGGGACTTTAGTTCTTTCACACTGGATCTTTGCAGGGTTTTTTCAAAGGGGTAGAAAAAGAGGTGAGCTGGGTGTTTTTTTCCCTGGCAAGTTGATCTCCAACTGTCTTCAAAACACTTCACACTCCAAATGACTTGAAAACAATATTCAAACCCCAAAACTGAAAGTCAATCTCCTGACCTCCATAAACCTGGACATGTGACTTCTCTGTAAACATCTTCCTCAGGTCACCAATGTTTCTGTTGTTTACTGAGCTTAAAGCACATGATTTCCAGCACAGGTTGTTTTCAAACAACATCTCAGAGTCCTTTCAGTGAACTGTCAACAACAAAACAAAGTACACCATTTATGAAATCTTCAACCTGCCAATGAATCCATCTCCACTGTTTAAATATGAGTCCTCAAAAAAACAACAAAAAATAGAAACATCGAGCTTTATTGGAACAAAGTAGGAGGCCAAGGAAGGAGGTCAGAATGGGATTGAAATGGAGAATTAAAATGACAAGCAACCAGAAGCTCAGAGTCATGCTTGCGGTCTGAACGGAGGTGTTCCATAAAGTGGTCAGCCAATCTGTATTCCGTCTCCCCAATGTAGAGGAGGCCGCATCCTGAACAGCGAATCAATATACTTAATTGAAAGTACATGTAAATCGCTGTTTCACCTGGAAGGAGTATTTGGGGCCCTGGGTTGTGGAAAGGGAGGAGGTAAAAAAAGCAGGTGTTACATCTCCTGTGCTTGCATGGAAAGGTGACGTAGGAGGGGTATGGGTATTGAAGGTGACTAAGGAGTGGATCAGGATGTCACAGAGGGAATGACCCTTCAAACTGTTGTGGTGGCATCACTCTGGAGGTGGTAGAAGTGGCAGAGGATGATCTGTTGAATATGAAGGATGGTGAGGTGGAAGGTGAAGACAAGGGGAACCCTATTACGGTTCTCAGAGGGAGGGGAGGGATGAGAGAAAAGTGTGCGAGATGGAATTGATACGATCAAGGGTCCTGTCAAACATGGTAGAGGGGAATCCACAGTTGAGAAAAATATATTGGATGCAATGGTATGAAAGGTGGCATCGTCAGAGCAGATGTGACAAGAGATGGAGAAACTGAGAGAACAGAAAGCAGGATGGGAGGTTGTGTAGTCAGGGTAGCTGTGGGAATAAGGTGGCTTATAGTGGATAGAGGTCGATAGCCAATCCCTAAAATTGGTGACACAGAAGTCAAGGAAGCGACGAAGAGTTAAAGATGGATCGTGTGAAGTTGAGGGAAAGGTGGAAATTGGAAGCAAAGTTGATGAAAGTTTCCAGCTTGCAGCAAAATCACCGATATAGTCATCAAGATACCAGAAAAAGAAGTAAGGGAGGGGGCCTAAGTAGGATTGGAACAAGTAATGTTCTGCATATCCCATGAAAAGGCAAGTATGGCTAGGACCCAAATCGGTTCCCATAGCAACATCTTTTGTTTGGAGGAAGCGAGTGGAGTCAAAGGAGAAATTATGTTAACTCGCTTTGAATAGAGAGATTCAGTGATCTCCCTTATGCAACAATAGATGGCAAAATGCAAGAAGTTGTTCATATCTCCATCACCAGCCTGGAAAGAGCCAGACGCATTAAAGTTCATTGTCAGCATCACCTTCACAGCCACCGGCAATGCAGTCCTTGCCTTGCTCTGAAATTGGACTTGTGGCTGCAAATGTTGGTGGATTTCAGAGAGGATCTCTTTAGTGAAGCACAAACATCTCACACATTGTTCCTCGCTGAGTTTCAAACAGTAGAATTGCTCTTTGAACACCCTGGGTGGATATGGCCTCCTGATGAGAGTTCTTATCCCCCTCCTTCTCCTCCCTTTTCTAGCTGCTTGTTCTGCTCTGCATGACCTCTCCCAGTCTTGCCTTATTCCAAGAGGAAGGTCGACTAGTGCACCCATGTTGGGGGCAACTAGTTTGTGCAGAAGCCTTGAAGTCAGAAAAAAGTATTTCAGCATCTGCCACACCACTCCCTTTTGAAATGAGAAACAACAATGGAAAGGGCCAAAAATGTACAGAATTGCAGCAACAGCCAGAAGCAACTGACAGCAACTAACCTGTAAGAAGTTGATGATCCCTTTAAATAGTGACGGTCGGGTTGGAGGGTGGTCCTTCCTGCTGCTTTATGTGTGCAAGCTTAAGAGAGGGTATCAGCTGGTCCATTGAGCTGTAAAATGGTAGCACTGGCATCAATCGGTGTTGCATGTTGATTGATGTGATGATCTACCTGCTCTACATGCTTCCAGCCAATAGTCACATGTGCAACAAGGTGATGGGGTCTGGCACACTTCTCGTCACATGTGTGTGTATGCTGTGGCACTCGTAGTATCCAATCTGTTTTAGTGATGTTGGTTGAGGGATAATTATTGGGCAGAACTTCCTGTTCTTCTTCAAAATAGTGCCATGGATATTTTATGTCCACCAGAGAGGTCTTCAGGGCTTTGGTTTAATACCTCATACAAATAATGGCACCTCTCACACTGCAGCACTTCCTCAGTACTGGAGTGTCAGCCTAGAATTTGTGCTTAAATTCCCGGAGTGGAGCTTGACCCCACAATTATTTGACTCAGAGGTGCAAGTGGTACTGAGCCACAGATGTCAAGTGAGGACAGGATTGGATGATACTTATGCTCACACATGGTGTAACCAGTTGGGTGACGTACTGGGAGGTGAGTGATGGCAAAGGAACTCCAGCTTAACTGAGTTGCAGCTACTCCTCCCTGTAATACTTGAAACAATGGCACTGTTTCTTAAAAGAGCAGAAACAAAATGTCAAACAGCATGAAATCTCATTTCCAGTATCACAAGAAACAATTATTTTTGCTCATGGACAAAGGTCACAGATTACTGCTCTGTAGGTGTAAACTGCATAATGTATGTGACTTTTTAAAATGAGAGCAATACCCTTTCACTGAAGTTAATCCGAAGTATTAGTCCATGAATCCCTTATCTCAAAGTGTCATAGTCATACTGTTTACATATGGCAGGTTGCCATAACAACAAAGGATGAAACCACTCATCATTTTCACCTGCATCATAAATAATTTATTAAAGCTTAATCCTCCACAGTGGATATTTTTAAAAAATGTTAATTATTTTCTACACTACCAATAAATTTCCTACTAAATTATGTAGAAACCTTAGGTTTTTCTAAAATGGAGAAAACAGCTCCAGTTTTCTAAATGGCATTCAGGCATTAAAATGAAGGCACAGCAGGAGACCTTGCATGTGCAGTGTCATTTGAGATAGAAACATAGGAATTGCTTAAATGAAAAAAGACATTGGTTCATCTAGTTTTCTTTCTACCATCCTAATGGTCGCATGATACAATGATAATGGAGTTGTTGATTGATCACAGCAATCAATCTTTATCACTTAGTCTACAAAAGATCCAAACATAGGGGCTTTGCTTCTTCCTACATCACATGGGATTAGGAGATGATCCAAAGCAGGTTTGTTAATGATTGAAAGGGACTACCATATTATATTTTTGCTAAAATACAGCTTTGAAATGTTTCATTACCCATTGCCCCAATTGCTTTTATGTCACCTTTATGCTTTTCTATGAATTTTGTTGATGATTTTAATACTTGTAGGAATATCGATACTTTAAATCAACAATGTATACATAGCCTGTTTCTGTTCACTATAGACTCTATGGGGAAGAAATTGGGCTGCGTAGCTCCTGTTTTTTGGGTGCTACAAGGCCTCCTAAAGTTTGAAATGGCATCCACAATGCGCACACACACTTCCAAAATGGCCAGATACCATATTTGAAAAGGTGTTTGTACCTAACGATTGGCTGGCAGCATGGAGAGCAGGCAGATTATAATGACAATCAGTAATGCTGATTTTACGCAAGTGCTACCATTTTAGAGCTCCACACTCCAGTCTATGTCCTACCTTAACCTCGAACACCGAAACACAAAGTTAAATGGCATGAAAGACATGCCCCTCACTCGCGCTACTTAGAGGGATCATGAACTACATGCTAGATTATTTCTTCTGGTTGCTGGCTAAGGTTGCAATTGTCTACAGGGAGTGGTCTGGCTGGTGCTGAAGTACTTTTTTGGTGACTTAATGGCTTGTGTTGAAACCAGGTGCTTCCAGACATGGTTGAATTTGTATTTTTATTCTTTCATGGGATGTGGGCGTCACTGGCTAGGCTAGCATTTATTGCCCATCCCTAGTTGCCCTGCAGAAGCTGATAGTGAGCTGCCTTCTTGAACCGCTGCAATCCATGTGGTGTAGGTACACCCACAGTGCTATTAGGAAGGGAGTTCCAGGATTTTGATCGAGCGACAGTGAAGGAACGGCGATATAGTTCCAAGTCAGGATGGTGTGTAGCTTGGAGGGGAACTTGCAAGTGGTGGTGTTGCAATTCATCTGCTGCCCTTGTCCTTCTAGGTGGTACAGGTTGCGGGTTTGGAAGGTGGTCTCGAAGGAGCCTCGGTGAGTTGCTGCAGTGCATCTTGTAGATGATATACACTGCTGCATCGGTGGTGGAGGGAGGGAATGTTGAAGGTGGTGGATGGGGTGCCAGTCAAGCGAGCTGCTTCAGCCTTGACGGGTGTTGAGCTTCTTTAGTATTGTTGGAGCTGCACTCATCCAGGTAAGAACAGAGTATTCCATCACACTCCTGACTTGTGCCCTGTAGATGGTGGACAGGCTTTGGGAGTCAGGAGGTGAGTTATTTGCCACAGAATTCCCAGCCTCTGACCTGCTCTTGCTGCCAGAGTACTTAAATGGTTGGTCCAGTTCAATTTCTGGTCAATGGTAACTCCCAGGATGTTGATAGTGGGGGATTCAGCAATTGTAATGCCATTGAATGTCAAGGGGAGATGGTTGGATTCTCTCTTGTTGGAGATGGTCATTGCCTGGCACTTGTGTGGTGTGAATGTAACTTGCTACTTATCAGCCCAAGCCTGAATGTTGTCCATGTCTTTCTGCATATGGACACGGATGCTTCAGTATCTGAAGAATCGTGAATGGTGCTGAACATTGTGCAATTATCAGTGAATATCCCCACTTCTAACCTTATGATGGAAGGAAGGTCATTGATAAAGCAGCTGAAGATGGTTGGGCCCAGGACACTACCCTGAGGAACTCCTGCAGTGATGTCATGGGACTGAGATGATTGATCTCCAATAACCACAACCATCTTCCTTTGTGCTAGGTATGACACCAACCAGTGAAGAGTTTTCCACCGATTCCTATTCACTTCAATTTTGCTAGTGCTCCCTAATGCCACACTCAGTCAAATGCTGCCTTGATGTCAAGGGCAGTCACTCTCACTTCACCTATTGAGTTTAACTCTTTTGTCCATGTTTGGACCAAGGCTGTAATGAGGTCAGGAGCTGGGTAGTCCTGATAGAACCCATTCTGGCATCACTGAGCAACTTATTGCTAAGCAAGTGTTGCTTGATAGCAGTGTTGACGACACCTTCCATCATTTTGCTGATGATCGAGAGTAGACTGATGGGGCAGTAATTGACCAGATTGGATTTGTCCTACATTTTGTGCACAGGACATACCTGTGCAATTTTCCACATTGTCAGGTAGATGCCAGTGTTGTAGCTGTACTGGAACTGCTTGGCTAGGGGCTCGGCAGGTTCTGGAGCACAGGTCTTCAGTACTATTGACAAATGTTGTCAGAGCCCCTATCCTTTGCAGTATCCAGTGCCTTCAGCAATTTCTTGATATCAAGTGGAGTGAATGGAATTGCCTGAAGACTGGCATCTGTGATGCAGGGGACTTCAGGAGGAGACCGAAATGGATCATGCACTCAGCATTTCTGGCTGAAGATGGCTGCAAAAGTTTCAGCCTTGTCTTTTGCACTGATGTGCTGGGTTCTCCCATCATTGAGAATGGAGATATTTGTGGAGCCCCCTCCTCCTGTTAGTTTTTTAATTGTCCACCACCATTCACAACTGGAAGTGGCAGGAATGCAGAGCATAGATCTGATCCATTGGTTGTGGGATCGCTTAACTCTGTCTATCGCATGCTACTTCCGCTGTTTGGTATGCAAGTAGTCCTGTGTTGTAGCTTCACCAGGCTGACATCTCATTTTTTAGGTATGCCTGGTGCTGCTCCTGGCTGCTCCTGCACTCTTCATTGAATCAGGGTTGATCCCCCGGCTTGATGGTAATGGTAGAGTGGGGGTATGCCAGGCCATGAGGTTACAGATTGTGGATGAATACAATTCTGCTGCTGCTGATGGCCCACTGCGCCTCATGGATGGCCAGTTTTGAGTTGCTAGATCTGTTTGAAATCTATCCCATTTAGCACAGTGGTAGTGCCACACAACACGATGGAGGATATCTTCCATGCGAAGATGGAACTTTGTCTCCACAAGGACTGTGTGGTGGTCACTCCTACCAAAACTGTCATGGACAGATGCATCTGCAACAGGTAGATTGGTGAGGACAAGGTCAAATAGGTTTTTCCCTCTTATTGGCTCCCTCACCACCTGTCAAAGACCCAGTCTAGCAGCTATGTCCTTTAGGACTTGGCTAGCTCGGTCATGTTGGAAAAATGCAAAGCGTCATGAGACAGATCAGGCCAATAATACATTTTCCAACATTTGGATCAGTGCACATACTGCAGCATAACATCAGAAAAGATGAAATAAGAAAGTCCATTCATCCTACTAAGCTCAATCTTCTGTACAACGTGCACTGTCCATGATTCTCAAAGTGATCAAGAGGTTTTCCATATCAGCAGAGGCCTAACCAGCAATTCTTAAAAGGCTGCTAAAGAAATTGTCAGATTAATATCTGCACAGAATTTACAGCACAGAAACAGGTCATTCAGCCCATATTTTCCACTTGCGCCTCCTCCCACCTCTCTTCACCTAACCCTATCAGCAAACCTTTCTCTTCTCTCTCATGTGCTTATCTAGGTTCCTGTTAAATGCATCTATACTATTCGCCTCAAACACTCCTTGTAATAGCACTTTCCACATTCTAACCACTCTTTGAATAAAGAAGCTTCTCCAGAATTCCCTATTATTGTTTCCTAATGTGGAGTCAGGAGGACACCAATTGCCGAACATTCCCTCACCACCACCCCCCAAACCTAAGACTCACCTGAGCACCACAGCTGATGTCAAAGTCAGCTGAAATTCAGCAGGCCTTGACTGACAAGCTGCATCAGTGTGTCTAATTCACACCCCACAGCTCATTGATCTGAAGGTAGTGAAGACAAAGGACCAATTCAGGTCAGATCACAGCCCACCTCTTCCGGCACATGATTGCATTGTGCCACCAGTTTGTGTGCACTAACAAATTTAGCCCCCACTGTCCTTTCCTCAGTCAACCAAAACGTTTTGGTTCAAGGGTTGACCTTTGCCTTTCTCCAGGACCATGGTCACAGTCTAACTTGACTAATGGGCCTTGGTTTACCACCATCATTTTGCTTCAGTTACAAAAAATAGCTTTGCACAGAAAAGTCACACATTTATGAAAATATTTCTCCAAGTCACTGCTAGATGGCAGTGTTCCTGTTTTTCACAATGTTTGATAATGGGTACAGTTAGTTCTGTCCAGCTTTCATTTCTTGTCACTCATTGTCATTCTAACGGAACAATAGGTGATCGTTACAGTAACGGAACAATGGGTAATTTTTAAGAAGAAGATGTTTCAGGTACAGGCTAGGTACATTCCAATGAGGGTGAAAGATAAGGAACCAAAGCCAGGGCTCCTTTGATGACAAGGGAGATAGAGAATATGATGAAATAAAAAAATAAGGTGTATGATGCATGCCAGGTGAATTCTTCAAGCAAGAACTAGGCCAAATACAATAAATTGAGAGGGAAAGTGTAGAGGAAAATAAGACTGGCAAAGAGAGAATATGAGAATAGAATGGCAGTTAACATAAAAGGGAATCCAAAAATCTTCTACTGGCATGTAAATAGTAATTAGGTAGTGTCATGAAGACCCCATCTGCCATGAATTAGGCATATTAATTTTGTCATATGAACATTAATTTTAAACTGTTGCTGGAATGAAGAGATGACTTGTTTAAAGAGATCAGCAGTGACTGGATAATATTTGTATACTAAGAGACAGTGCTTGGAGACAATAGAACTGCTCCCTGATCCAATTAATCCAAGTGGATTTTGATCACCAGACATTGAATGTGTAAGAAAGCCAGTAGTCCAGAGTGTCTGCTAAGATAAAGAATCCACAAAAACGCAGGAGTTTGTTTAAAAAAAACTAGTCATATGACTAACCTGCTGGCCCAGGTTTGGTTTTGAACTGCTCACAGAACAGTTTGAGTCAGATTGCAACAGAACTTGGGTGGCACACTGGTGCAGTGGTTAGCTAAGGCCTCACAGCTCCAGTAACCTGGGTTCAATTCTGGGTACTGCCTGTGTGGAGTTTGCAAGTTCTCCCTGTGACCATGTGGGTTTTCACTGGGTGCTCCAGTTTCCTCCCACAGCCAAAGACTTGTAGGTTGATAGGTAAATTGGCCATTATACATTGCCCCTAGTATAGGTAGGTGGGGATGTGGTAGGAATATGGGATTAATGTAGGATTAGTATAAATGGGTGGTTGATGGTTGACACAGACTCAGTGGGCCAAAGGGCCTGTTTCAGTGCTGTATCTCTAAATAAATAAATAAAGAGAGCCTCTCTCCTGGTTAGCTCTCTCTCTCTCATGAATCTCTGGATCCAATGAAGTCACTTAAACCTCAAGAGAGAAAAGACTCCTACATCAAAACAAATGTTAAAGCATGCACTGGGGTCCAATGTAACGGCAAGACTTACCAGCAATCAAATACACTATATCGAACTCAAAGGACTGTGAATAAATCCCAGATATTGCCTCAAACTTTTCTTCTTAATTCTTTCTACTTTTCTGTCTCTGTCTACATGTGTGTTTATCATGTATGCATGCTAGCGTGGTTGTGTCATGTATTTGTAGTCATTTTATCCAAATTAGAGTTTTAAGGTTAATAAACTTCCACCTTTCTTGTTTAAATCTAAGAAAACCTGTCTGGTTGATTTCTTTGCCTTACAATTGGAACAAAATCCACTTGGATTAATTGGATCAGGGAGCAGTTCTATTGTCTCCAAGCACTGTCTCTTAGTGAACAAGGATTCACTAAGGGGGAGCTAAAAACACCGTGTTTTTAAACCCTGTTACGGTCAAACCAGGCAAAGGCTGAGAGGGAACCCCTAGACCCCTTTCTCACCTGGTCATAACAGTAGTAAGAGGCAGGGTGGGTCCTATTAGGAACAAAGAGGGTGATATATGCTTAGAGGCACTGGGGAAGGCTAGAATACTTAATGAGTACTTTGTATTGGTGTTTACGAAGGAAGAGGATGCTAACAGAATATTGATAGAAGGGGAAATGGTAGAGGTAATGGATGGGGAGGAAATTGATAGGCAGGATGTACTGGAAAGGCTGGCGATGCTTCGAGTGGATAAGTCGCCTGGTCCAGATGGCTTGCATCCCGGGTTGCTAAAGGAAGTGGGGGTGGAGATCGCAGAAGGGCTTGCTATAATCTTCCAATCTTCACTTGATACAGAGAGTTGGAGAGTTCCAAATGTGAAATCCATATTTAAGAAAGGGTGTAAGGGAATTCCTAGTAACTACAAGCTAGTCAGTTTAACATCAGTGGTGGGCAAGAGTTTAGAAACAATAATCAATGGGGAAAAAAATCAATAGGCGCTTGGAGAGGTTTGAGTTAATTAAGGAGAACCAGCACGGATTTGCAAAAGGCAGACCATGCTTGACAAATCTAAGTGAATTTTTTGATGAATTAACAGAGAAAGTTGATGAAGGGAATGCAATGGATGCTATCTATATGGATTTTAAGAAAGCGTTTGAGAAAGTACCACCTAAAAGACTGGTTAGCATAATTAAGGCTCATGGAATAGGAGAGTCAGTGTCAGCTTGCACAGAAAACAGCAAGTCGTGATAAATGTTAGTTTTTCAGAATGGAGGATGATAGACAGTGGTGCTCCCAAAGGGTCAGTGCTGGGACCACTCCTTTTTTGATATATAAACGACTTAGATCTTGGACAAGAGCATATTTTCAAAATTTGCTGATGACACCAAACTTGGAGGTGTGGCAGGCAGTGAGGTGATACCAATCGATTGCAACAGGACATAGATAGGCAAGCAAATGGGCAGACAAGTGGCAGATGGAATTAAATACAGAGAAATGTGAGGTGATGCATTTTGGAAGAAGGGCTAAGGGGAGGCAATATAGACTTAATGGCATAGTTCTAAAGAGGGTGCAGGGACAGAGAGACATGGCGGTTCATGTGCATAGAACTTTGAAGGCAGCAGGACACATTGAGAGAGTGGTTAGTAAAGCATATGGGATCTTGGGCTTCATAAATAAAAGTATTGAGCACAAAAGCAGGGAAGTTATGCTGAACCTGTATAAAGCTCTGGTTAGGCCACAACTAAAGTATTACATCCTGTTCTGGTCACCACACTTTAGGAAGGATGTGAGGGTTCTTGACAGGGTGCAGAGGAGATTTACCAGATAGCTCCAGGGATGAGGGATTTTAGCTACAAGATTAGGTTGGAGAAGCTGAGGTTGTTCTCCTTGGTGCAGAGGAGATGGAAGGGAGATTTGATAGAGGTGTACAGGATTATGATGACAGGTTTATATAAGATAGACAAAAAGAAAACTGTTCTATTAGCTGATCATACAAGGACTAGCGGACACAGATTTAAGATTTTGGCCAAGAAATGCAGGGGTATGTCAGGAAGAACTTTTTAATGCAGCAAGTGGTAATGACCTGGAACTCGCTGCCTATGAGGGTGGTGGACAGAGGTTGGCAATGTGTTTGTACATGGACACCACTGACTGTGGTAAAAATTTTGAGGTCCATGGTAATTTTAAATGTTAAAACACAAGTTTAAAGGCTTGGAGCAAGACATTTATAATTATCAGGAGGAAAAGTAATTACAAAGGATCGGGGCATTGGGCAAGTTCTTACAGCCCATCAAAGTTTTGTATCCGGCCTGCCAATCAAAAGCGCGAATGGTTTGCCTGCATGTGGATCTCCGCCGAATTGGAGCGCAGGGTAGGCAGGACTCGTTGGGAAGACAGGAGCTGTCAATCGGGGCATTGACCAATGGGAGTGGGGCAAGGGCAGTTCTGGTTCCAAAAAAATTGTGGGGAGCAGCAGCAACCTATATACATGGCCTTCTTTGACCTCACAAAGGCCTTTGATTCTATCAAAGGGGAAGGATTATGGTACATCCTCCTCAAATTGGGGTAGGCGGTGGCGTAGTGGTATTATCACTGGACTAGTAACCCAGAGACCCAGGGTATTTCTCTGGGGACTTAAGTTCGAATCCCACCACAGCAGAAGGTGGAATTTGAATTTAATTAATAAATCTGGAATTAAAAAGCTAGTCTAATGATGACCATGAAACCATTGTCGATTGTTGTAAAAACCCATCTGGTTCACTAATGTCCTTTAGGGAAGGAGATCTGCTGTCCTTACCTGATCTGGCCTACATGTGACTCCAGACCCACAGCAATGTGGTTAACTCTTACATGCCCTCTGAAATGGCCTAGCAAGCCACTCAGTTGTACCTAACCGCTACGAAGTCAATAAAAAGAAATGAAACCGGACAGACCACCCGGCATCGACTTAGGCACCGGAAACGACAATCGCTGTTCCTTCACTATCGCTGGGTCAAAATCCTGGAACTCCCTTCCTAACAGCACTGTGGGTATACCTACCCCAAATGGACTGCAGCGGTTCAAGAAGGCAGCTCACCACCACCTTCTCAAGGGCAATTAAGGATGGGCAATAAATGCTGGCCTGGCCAGCATCGCCCACATCCCATGAATGAATTTAAAAAAAAAAAAATTTGGCTGCCCAGAGAAATTCGTCACCATCTTCTGTTGCTGCATGACGACATGCAAGCTGTAATCCTTGCCAACGGATCTGCCACTGACCCAATCCGAGTGCAAACTGGGATCAAGCAAGGCTCTGTCATCGCACCAATGCTCTTTTCCATCTTCCTCACCTCAAGCTCATCTCCATGAAGCTCCCTGCAGGAGTAGATGTACTCTACAGGACGAGTGGGAAACTATTTAACTTACGCCGCCTCCAGTCCAGAACCAAGGCCACTCCAACCTCTGTCATCGAGCTGCAGTATGCTGACGATGCTTGTGTATGCACATACTCAGAGGCCGAGCTTCAAACCCTTGCTGATGCAGTCATGGAGACGTATAAAGAATGTGCCTTAAGCTAAACATCCAGAAGACAAAGATCCTCTACCAGCCTGCTCCCGCAGAGCAACACTGCCCCCCAACTATCAGATCCATGCCGAACCACTGGACAATGTGAATCACATACCTTGGGAGCCTCCTCTCAGCAAGGGCAGATATTGATGATAAACTCAGCATCGCCTCCAGTTGCCAGCACAGCCTTCAGCGTCCGGCAAAAAGAGTGTTTGGCGACAAAGACCTCAAACCTGGCACCAAGCTCATGGTCTACAGGGCCACAGTGTTACCTGCCCTCCTGTATGCGTCAGAAACATGGACACTGTACAGCAGACATCTCAAAGCCCTGGAGAGATATCACCAGCAGTGCCTCCTCAAGATCCTGCAAATTCAGTGGCAGGACAGGCACTCCAATATCAGTGTCCTCTCTCAGGCCAACATCCCCAGTATCAAGACACTGGTCATGGCTCGTCAGGTACGCTGGGTGGGCCACATTGTCCACATGCCTGACACAAGACTCCCAAAACAAGCTTTCTACTCTGAGCTCCGTCACAGCAAGAGGTTACCAGGAGGGCAGAGGAAACACTACAAGGATGTCCTTAAAGCCTCCCTGAAAAAATGTAACATCTCTACTGATTTGTGGGAATCTCTTGCTTGAGACCGCCCAAAATGGAGAAGAAGCATCTGCAAAGGTGCCAGTCAGTTTGAATAACGTTTTCATGCCCAGGCAGAGATCAAGTGCAAACAGTGGAAGAAGCATTCGGAAATTCGAGCATCCCATCCAAGCGCCTCACCAAACACCACCTACCCCACCTGTGGCAGACTGTGCGGATTCAGAATTGGACTATTCAGTCACCTGAGGACTCACAACCCTGGAGTCATCCTCGTTCCTGAGGGACTGCCTAAGAAGAAGAAGAGGTTCTGGTGGACCTGTCAATCAGCTGCTCCCTGTCCATGTCTGACCTGCGGAATCAGCCCTGGAGAGTATTGTTGTGAGTAGAACAGATAGGACAGTGCACAAGAAAGCAATGCTGGAACTGGAAAGGCAAGACTTCTTTGAGCCAGAGCAAGCTTTTCTTTTAATAGGCACAGTCCACTTTCTCAGCTCTCCAAACACCCTGCTTTCTCACAGATTGCAGAGCGGCAATGTGTTTCCGCTCCTGGTGCATGGGGGTGGGGGGGGGGGGGGGAAGGGAGATAGTGGGGCAGAGGTTGTGGGGGGAGAGGGAGAGTGGGAGAGGGGAGGAGAGAGAGGGGAGGGGAGAGAGAGAGGGGGCAGAGAGAGGGGCAAGTGGGGGAGAGAGGTTTCTACCCCTTCTTTCTGAGGAAGTTGCAATTGCCATACTGCTAGAAAGATCACCCATTGGGCTGGATTTTGTGCTGGAGGCGGGGCTTCTGGCGCCAGGCCGAAAAGGAGCAAGCCTCCGGTCTTTTTTTGACAAAATTTTAGGAGGCAGGATCCCAGTCCCTTTAAAGACTTTAAAGTGACAGGCGATCCCACCTCCAAGAGCTTCAGCAGTGCCACCGTGGGCAGTAGCCACTGCTGGTACTGCAGAGGTCTCGGACCCAGGCCCAGCCCTGGAACCCCAGAGAAAAGGTAGGTGAGGTGGGGTCGCCGGGGACAGTCTGGAAGGCCCTGGCGAGGCGGGGTGAGGAGTGATCGTGCGGTCCTGGGGGAAGAGGGTCCTGGGGAGTGAATTGGTTCCCGGTGGGCGTCCTTCGTGGACCACAAATTGTCCACAAAGAAGGGACCACCCCCACGCCCACAGAGAGGGTACTTCAATTTACTGCTGTTAATATCCCAGCAGTGGCTGAACGAGGCCCTTAATGGGCCCCTAATAGGCCACTTAAAGGGCCTCAATTTGCCTTTGAGTGGGAAGGCTATCATCGGCCTATCCCGTCCCCGGCAAGATCGCTGGCTGACAGGGAGGTGACGGGCTCTCCGTCCCATTGCTTCCCCGCCACCCACCATGACTCTCCATGCCACCCCACCTCAGATCCCGCCTTGGGGGGCCACTAAAATCCCAGTCATTGTCCTACCTCACCAGTTTAACAACTTTCGAGGTTCAACTGTCCTTCCCCGGTGGGTGGCCCCTGTTAGGTCTCACCTCTATTTTACCACAACTTGTGATTTTCTTAATCAGTAAGTTGATGAGAGTTGACAAGCACAGGTCATCCAACCCCTACTACTGCAGATTTTGGAACAGAACTGAGCCAGGGTCAGGGAGTAAGCTGGCTATAGTACACCTTCTCTTTAAAATGATTCCACTACATAACGTCAAACTGGCTCTGAGTTTATTCATGTACCAGGATTACTGTGCAAGTAGCTGAAACTTTTGTTGGCTTAAGTTTAGAATATCTACCATCTGGATAAAAAGCAATTTAATATCAAGCTATTCTCAGTTCAACTGTAGGACATACATAGTAGCCTCATGGTCAAATAAGACCCACAATTGCTTGGTTTTAGTCTAACCATATGAATATGCAGTACCGTACTACTTCAAACAAGTGCCCTTCCAGAAAGAGACGTTCCCATCATACTGCTACAGCTAATCCCACTTCCAATATGTTGTAATTCTGCGTTGCCTAATTATCAGGTCAGTTATTTGTTGGGTTTTGCAAAGCCAAAACAGATGGATTTGGGAGCCTCTTTCAGGAAGATGTGATTCAGTAGAGTTGAAAACTAATTAACTCAGTGTACAGTCAGAATCGTGTCCACTATGTTCTAAGTGCTAGGTTTCAGACCTCACTTCTGCACTCGACCACCAAAACAATGATGCTAGGGGTCATTTTAAAAACAAAGGATCGCCTATTTAAGACAGAGATGAGGAGAATTTGTTTCTCTCAGAGGGTCATGAGTCTTTGGAATTCTGTTCCTCAAAAGGCAGTGGAAGCAGAATCTTTGAATATTTTTAAGGCAGAGGTCGATAGATTCTTGATAAGCAAGGGGACTGAAAGGTTATCGGGGTAGTCAGGGATGTGGAGTTGAAGTTACAATCAGATCAGCCATGTTCTTATTGAATGGCGGAGCAGGCTCAAGTGGCTGATGGGCCTACTCCTGCTCCTAATTTGTATGTTCGTATGCTGCGACACAGAGTTGCAGTGGGTCACAGTTACTTGCTTCAACTGGATCTGTGGAGCTTAATTTATGGGAAAAAAATTAACAGCTGCTGCTGTTTAAGGACTCATTCAGTTTTATCCTCCTGTGCATTGTGTGTGCTCTTTTAAATCTCAACCCCTTTTTCTGCTATATTAGTGGTGTGCTGTTATCTGAGCAAGCCATTTTGAAGCAATTTCTTTAAATGCTTCCTGCAAATTTTCTTCCAAGATTTCCAGGCTTGATTGATGAGAAATATTCTACTTTCATGGAGAAAGTAAATCATCAGGTATGGCCTTAATGCACTTTCACATCATAGTGGAAGTGCTCAGTTACTGACAGTTCATCATAGAATTGTTACAACATTGAAGGAGGCTATTCATCCCATCAAGCTATGCCAGCTCTCTGCAAGGACAATTTAGCTAGTCCCACTCCCCCACCTTTTCCTCGTAGCCCTGCAGATATTTTTCTTTTCTTATCCAATTCTGTTTTGAAAGCAACTATTGAATCAGTCTCCACCTCCTGCTCCCCACCACCCCAGGCAGAGTCTTCCAGATCCTAACAACTCACTACATTAAAAGTTTTTCCCCATGTCGCTTTTGGTTCTTTTTCCAATCACCTAAAATCTGTGACCTCTAGTTCTCCACTCTTCCGCCAACGGAAACAATGGGAAGCAATCTAAACAATTTTGCATCACAGCAAAACAATTTTGGATGTGCACTCTCTTGTGTTGAGATAGAGCAGGGTTGTCTCACATATGGCCCGCGGGCCAGGATCCGGCCTGTCAAAAGTTTCCATCTGGCCCACGGATGTATTACAGAGAGGAGAAATTTCCCATTGTCTTTCCTCTTTCAGACTGGCTTTTTTAAAAAAAAAATTGCAAGTCAGTTTCACAGCTGAAAGGTGCTGACATTGCAAACAGCAGTTTCTGAACTTTGGTGTGATTTGCGGTTTTCCAGGGGGTTCCGTTTTTTTTTTTAAAAGCTCACCAGAAAACCCCGAGTCTGTCCAAAGTTGGGAAACCACTGTTCCCGATGCTAGCACCTGTCAGCTGTGAAACTGACAGCGCGACATTTTTTTAAAAACAGACCAACCACAAAGCTGCTGTGTTGTGCACTCCTGCTCCCTGCAACTGTCAGAGAGAGAGAGAGAGGGGGGGCAGAGAGAGGGAGTGGGGGGAAACAGAGAGAGAGAGAGGGGCGGGGGGGGGGAAGAGAGAGAGATGGGGAGAGAGGGGTGGAGAGAGAGTAGGGGAGAGAGTGAGAGGGCAGAGAGAGAGAGGGGAATAGAGAGAGAAAGAGGGGAGACAAAGAGAAAGAGGGTGACACAGAGAGGGGGGAACACAGAGAGGAGGGACACAGGGAGATGGAGAGACAGAGAGAGAGAGAGAGGGGGAGAGAGAGTGATCAAGATCACTGCTGACAGATGACCATCAATCCGGAATACTCTGCATCACTACAAGAAGTGTGCGGGCAAACACTGACTACTTTTTCAAGCAAAAAAATGCCAGGTATATCATTAAATCAGTGTCCAACATAGTGACAAGAAAGTAAATCAATAAATTAATTTTCTTATTTAAAGCTTCTTCACAAAAATGCACATTTGTTTTTGTTTTGATTAATAGTAAGATAAATTTAAATGCCTTTATCTTTCTGAAATTGTCTCACCGGTCCCCTATGTAAGACAAAAATTATAATGTGGCTCCCCATGCGAAAATATTGGACAATCCTGATAGAGGAACCAATTTCAGAATAGGTGCTAAGGCTGGAGAAAGTGAAAGGAGAGGAAAGCATTATTTATTTCCTTCAAGAATTAATATAGCATTAGCATTGCCAAATCGTATACATTTTCTGTCGTGACTGGGAATTTGTTTCCTTGCTTTAATCCAAAGCTCTAAACAGTACTTGCCTGACAGCCCAGAGCAAGGCAGCTTTAATTTGGTGCCTAACCTTGTATTTTGGTATGGGTCCAAGAATAGAAATCCAGAGGAGTGTATCTGGTTGTATCTGGCAGCGAGACTGACATTTTCCCTTCTCTCCTGGGCTATTCCATATATATTAGTAACTTCTTGGTGGGTCTACTTGACTAAAGTTGGTGTAACCTCTGCTTCTGCCAGTTTCCGTTTCCCATGCAATTTAATATTGAAATGAACCATGCAGCAACGGGCACGGGGGGGGGGTGCACACAGGATTCAGCAGCAGGGATATCTTTCATTGGTGGAACCTGCCGTCACTGGGCCAAGCACCATGAACGTCATAGCTATAAAGCATCCCGTGCTTGCAGCCTCAAGGAGCAGAAACCTTCCTATCATGTAAGTCTCAGCATGGGAGGCTGAAATCAAGCTTGAAATCAATTAAAAATGTTTTTGCCTCCCTTAATTTTTATAATCCAGCACTAACTTCACATCATTTACCTTATTTCTGCAGCAACACAAAAGAATATGTCAGCCAGCAGGTGGCGTCCCACCCACAGTTCAGTGATGCTTCCCTGCAGGTTCTCATCCAGGCCATCAGGGAAAGGCGGGAGGACCTCTTCCCTGCAGATGGAGTGCAAAGACCCACCCACCTGATCAAGGCGGCCTGGATGGAGGTAGCAGAGGAGGTCTAGAACCATGGGATCACTCGTAGAACCTGGCCACAGTGTCGCAAACGCATCAATGACTTGCTCAGATCGGCAAGGTTAAGTGGTCTTTGCGAAGCTGCCCCATTGTTTTTTACCCTGGCTCTGTTTCTTTAAGATAGAGGGCAAAGAAGACATGCACTGGATTGCACGAGCAGCCTTGGTGCCATACATTAATTGATTTTGCGCAAAGTTGACGATTGGCACTGTTGATGCGCTTGGATGTGTTGTGCGAAACCCAGTCTTGAATGAGTGATGTCAATGCATGTTTACAATGGCTGTGATGCATCTAAAAAAATCTCATTCATTCTATACTGTCTCCTGCAGACAAACGCATTCACAACCAGCGTGAGTGAGACAAGACAGGAAGAGGTGTCGCTGACATTAGAGTCTTGACACTGGTTGAAGAGGAAGTTGCACAAATAGCGAGAAATGAGGGAGGCAGGGCAATATCAGATGGCAAGGCAGGATCCTTAAGGCGTAAGGATGAAGTGTCATCTTCAGTCTTGCAGCCCTCCATGCACATCCAATGAAAGTGTGTGAACTCATGCGCAGCTGATGCTTAATGTGCCTCTGTTTGTGTTTCCACTGCAGGTGCCCACACTCAAGTGTCTGGAAGCTGCTAGGTCCAAGACTCCTCCTCTGGGGAGGAAGAGGAAGATAATGCCCCAGAGGGTGCACCGTCACCTGCTTCTTCTTCCACATCCGCCAGCGCATACATCCACATGGTTGGCGGGGGGATTAAGATTAGAATCTGGGTCACAATCTGGTGTGCACGATACAGGCATCACAGCAGCTGAGGGAGCTTGTGCCAACCGAGTCCCTTGACAATTGGAGGACTGCTGAGGACTAGGCCCCTGCTCAGCTCCACACTCATGATGATCTTGTTTGTAGCTACGAGAAGTCTGCTGGATATGCAGCAAAGCCATGTGGAAAATATGTCAGAGATGCCTGAAGTCATGCGTGGCTTTGCGCGTGTCATAAAGGAGTCTCCCCTCACTCTTCTAAACTCCAAACAAACCCAGTCTGCCTAACCTTTCCTCATAAGACAACCCACTCATTCCAGGTATCAATCTAGTAAACCTCCTCTGAATCACCTCCAATGCATTTACATCCTTCTTTAAATAAGGAGACCAAAACTGCACATAGTATTCGAGATGTGGTCTCACTACTGCCCCGTATAACTGAAGCATAACATCCTTACTTTTATTATCAATTCCTCTTGTAATAAAGGATAACATTCCATTAGCCTTCCTTATTCCTTCCTGTACCTGCATACTAACATTTTGTGACACCTAGATCCCTCTGCACCCCGGAATTTTGCAGTTGTTCTCCATTTAAGTAATACTCTGCTTTTTTATTCTTCCTGCCAAAGTGAACAGCTTCACATTTTCCCACATTATACTCCATCTGCCAGATTTTTGCCCACTCACTCAACCTATCTATATTGGTCAGCAACCTCCTTATGTCCTCTTCACAACATACTTTCCTACGGATGTTTGTGTCATCTGTAAATTTAGCTACCATGCCATCGCTCTCCTCATCTAAGTCATTGATATAAATTGTAAAAAGTTGAGGCCCTAGCACAGACCCCTGCGGGACTCCACTCATCACATCCTGTCACTCAGAAAAGGATCCATTTATGCATACTCTCTGTTTTCTGCCAGCCAGCCAATCTTCTATCCATGCTAATATGTTATCCCCTACATAGAAACATAGTAAATAGGAGCAGGAGTAGGCCATTCGGCCCTTCGAACCTGTTCTGCCATTCATTATGATCATGGCTGATCATCCAACTCAGTAACCTGTTCCTGCTTTCGCCCCATACCCTTTGATCCCTTTAGACCCAAGAGCCACATCTAACTCCTTCTTGAAAACATACAATGTTTTGGCCTCAACTGCTTTCTGTGGTAGTGAATTCCACAGGCTCACCACTCTTTGGGTGAAGAAATTTCTCCTCATCTCAGTCCTGAAAGGTTTACCCCGTATCCTTAGACTATGATCCCTGGTTCTGGACTCCCCCACCATCGGGAACATCCTTCCAGCATCTACCCTGTCAAGTCCTGTTAGAATTTTATAGGTTTCTATGAGAACCCCCCTCACTCTTCTGAACTCCAGCGAATATAATCCTAACCAACTCAATCTCTCCTCACACATCAGTCCCGCCTTCCCAGGAATCAGTCTGGTAAACCTTCGCTGCACTCCCTCTATAGCAAGAACATCCTTCCTCAGATAAGGAGACCAAAACTGTACACAATATTCCAGGTGTGGCCTCACCAAGGCCCTGTATAATTGCAGCAAGACATCCCTGCTCCTGTACTCAAATCCTCTCGCTATGAAGGCCAACATACCATTTGCCATTTTTTTTACACCATGAGCTCCTGCTTTGCACAATAACCTTTTATGTGGCACCTTGTCAAATGCCTTCTGGAAATCCAAGTATAGTATGTCAAAAACAGGCTCCCCTTTATCCACAGCGCATGTTACTCCTTCAAAGAACTCCAATAATTGGTTAAACATGATTTCCCTTTCACAAAACCATGCCGACTGTTCCCGAATACTTTGAGTTTTTTCGAAGTGCCCAGCTATAACCTCCTTAATGATTGATTCTAACACCTTCCCCATGACAGACGGCAAGCTAACTGGCCTATAGTTACCTGTTTTCTGCTTCCCCCGCCCCCTTCTTGAATAGAGAGGTTATATTTGCTACTTTCCAGTCTGATGGAACCTTTCCAGAATCTAGCGAATTTTGAAAAATTAACACCAACGCATCTACTACCTCATTAGCCACCTCTTTTAAAACATGCCTTACATTTGTGGTTCTGTGGTCACAAATTAATGTTGCTTGCAGTGCTGTGTATTTGCATCCATCATAGCCCATAAAAGATTTCATCTGCCAGTCACATAAAAGTGCACCAAAGCTGCTTTAAGATTGCAGCAATAATTATGACCTCAAGTGTATGAGAAATGCATGTGGAGAATTTTTATGTTTCTCCTCCCAACATTCCTTGATGAAGTGGCTTATTGTTGGCTGAAACGTGCAAATATGAAGTTCTCCCTGATGTCCCTTGCTTGTCTCTCCATGGCCCTCATATCTAAAACGGCATCTTTGACATAGTTGTCCTCCTCCTCACACACTTCAGAGTCTTCCTCATCTGAGGAGGGCTGCTGTTCCTCCTGTTCCTCTGCCTGCAGAATGTTGCGGCATCTAATTGCAAGGTTATGCAAGGCACAGCAGGCAACGACTACTCATGCCACCCTTTGTGGCACATACTGACGCACCTCTCCAGACCGGTCAAGGCAACAAAATCGCATTTTCAGCATGCCAATGGTGTGTTCAATGATGGCACCAGTGGATGCGTGAGCAGCATTGTACCTTTCTTCAGCAGCACTTTGGGGATGCTGCACTGGTGTCGTCAACCATGTGCAAAAGGGATAACCCTTGTCAACCAGGATCCAGCCTTCTACTTCAGTTCGTTCCTCAAAAACTGCTGGCAGCTGTGAGTTCCTCAGAATGTATGAGTCGTGACAGCTCCCTGGGAAAAGTGCGCAAACATGCATAATTCTTCTCCTGTGGTCACAAACCAGTTATACGTCTAAAGAGTGGAAGCCTTTGCGATTCACAAATACAGCAGACTGGTTCCACGGAGCTCTAATGGCAACATGAGTACAGTCGATCACCCTTTTCACTCTAGGGAACCCAGTCGTGGCTTCAAAGACTGCAGACCTTGCTGCCTGGCTGTCCTCGTCTACAGGTAAGTACATGAAATCACTGTCACATCAAAATAGGGTATTGGTCACCTCTTTGATGCACCTAAGGGTTGCAGACTGTGATATGTGACATATGTTGCCTGTGGATCCCTGGAATGACCCGCTAGCAAAAAAATTGAGTGCGACAGTCACCTTGAGGGCAAGAGTCACCTTGAGGGATTCCCACCAAACCCAAGCGGTTGCAGGTCATGCCGCAGGATCCTACAAATTTCTGCGACCATTTCACGTGACACCCTTAGGTGTCTCTGGCATTGCCTTTCTGACATTTGAAGGTAATTTGTCCTTGCCTGAGGATGCGATGTTGTGCTAGTGACCGTCCTCGATAAGGCCGTTCCTGGACGGTATCACTTGCAGCATCCTCACCTTCCTGTTCTGCCTGTTGCTGGTGCTCAGGCGTCATGAGTTGAGGGAAAAGCGCCATCCTTAGTCACTCCCTTTGCTCTTCTTCCTGTGGTACTAGACAAATTGGGTGTATGAGACTCATGTCGCTGTGGTTTTTCCTGAAAAATAAATAAGCAGAGCATGGCAATTCAGCCCTCTGTTGCCAATAAGCTAAAACATTGAGGCAATGAGCAGATCCCTTATATATGCCTTAAAATAGCAGCCAGTATCGTTTGTCTCCTGCCACTCTCTTTTCAATCCTTGAGTGCCTACGTGGTTTGCATTATCATTGGAGGAAATGGTGTGCGTAGAATTCTGGGCAAGTCTCCCCATCATCCAACCTCCTCCTGCAACCTTCCAGTCTGAACCCATCACCCTTGACCCACCCAATGTTACTGTTACCCTTCCCTTCATGACCATTGAATCCCGCCCCATTACTGTGCACAGTGTAATAATCAATTTATCCATGCCATCCCTTCCGCCGTTCCTACTCCTCTTCCTATCGACATGCTGATTCTGACCCTTGATCCTCCTCAAATCGACCTGCCCATCGTTGACAAGTCCCTTTCCCTTCCCTATGAAGTTGTAGAATACCCAACCATAAGTCGTGACCTTCCCCCCCTACAGAATCCATTTGCTCCCATTGACTGTGACCATTCCCTCTGCTAGCCACTACCCTCAATTTGCCCCGCAGTTCCCTCACATTGACAGTATTCATCCCTCCCTTTAGGTTATTGCCGATTATCTTCTGACTGTAATGCTCTAATCAACCCACCACCCCTGCAGCCACCCACATCCAGTTTCAGCATCAATAGCAACCATTCCACACCCTGGATGCTCGCTGCACTCTCTCCTGCTCCTCCATGCACTCGATCATCCCACCCTTCCCTTCATGAGTACCCTCCACTGTTCCTCCATGTAGACCCCTCCTCCCCATGCCTTCTCCACCATCCCCTGAGAAAAATCACACTTGCTGCTGCTGAGCCTGGAGCCAAACATCCATTCCAATGCTGTAATTCATTTTGCCAATGAGTTAAAGAGAGAATAACACAGACTTGAGACTCAACTGCACAAATCCGGCTGTTGCACGCCACAGTTAAACAATCGTGAGCCGGGTGGGATGGGAATAGCACTCGCCGTTCACTTAATCTGGCAGGTAGGATTGAATTGTGACTAAGCATAGGGTAATTAGTATTCATGGCATGTAAATGAATACAAAGCTGCAATCTGCCACCATGTGGGAGGATCCCCAGAATGCCGCAAACATGTCACTGACTTAATTCCGCTAAAATATCCTGTCATTGGGAATCTGAAAAAATATCTTCCGCCTAATTAAATCACCCCACATGCCACCAAATCTGCTCTTGCACAGCCCATAAAATTCCACCCGGTGTCTCTGGAGAGGGTGACCTCGGCATGCTCAACGCGTTCCATGACCAGTGAGATTGCAGGACATCAATGAATGGAAGCAGATCATGATTTTGCTTTATTTTTATATGTGATATTTGAGTTTGAGTGGATCACAACCTCCTGCGGAGGGTATTTTTAGTGATATTTTGCCATGGCGGCTTTGGATAGCCCTAGTTCAACTCTATTGGTTCATAGCAAAAGGGTCTGCTGCACTCTGGTATCGCATATTGGCCTAGAGAGTAAAGGTTTTCAGGCTGTTGGATCATGGAGGATGAAGCTTGATCCTATTTTCACCTGACATCCACCATGCACATTTATTTCCATAAGAGTCATTAGTTTACCACTCAAAGGAAAGAACAAACTTGCATTTCTGTAGCGACTTTCATGACCTCAGGACATCCAAAGTGCTTTACAGCCAATAAAATATTTTTGAAGTGTAATCACTCAGGTAGTGTAGGAAATGGGTAAGTAATCATGATGTTATCAGGCAAGTACTTGTACCTACTCTGTATGGGGTTATGCTACACTGAACAGCAGCTCCATCCACAAGGCCTTTGGAGCTTGAGATAGGTTGTTGTCCTCCAGGGGCTGCTATGACTTCCATTTTGTGTATATTTTCTGAGTCATTTTTGAATACATCATCAAAATGAGCATTGCCTCTCACGACTACCATGATGGACTGGGGCAGGAAGCAGTTATGCATTTCATTTACCAATCATGACTCTAAACCAGAAAATGCTGGAAACATTCAGCAACTGTGGAAAGAGAAACAGAATTAAGGGGCCTGATTTTAAACCATTCAAAACCCACCCACTGGCAGAGTTAAAATTGGGCCCCACGTTTCACTGAGATTCTATACCTTGAGCTTGCATTGAGCTTCACTGGAACAGTGGAGGAGGTCAAGGATGGAGAGGGTAGAGTGAGAGTAGGATGGAGAATTAAAGTAGCAAGCAACTGGAAGCTCAGGATCACACAAGCTCAAGGAATAGCACCACATCTTTCTACTCGGCACTGTACAGCCTTCTGGACTTAGCACTCTGTTTAACAACTATAGACCTTAACCATCGCTCACATTTTTTCTCAGACAGAAGGTAATGAAGGATGGCTGTACCAGAGCTACTGGAAGTGGAGGGTTGTATTTGGGATGAAAGTTTGTTATTTGTGCCCTGCCGGCGATGTGGTCTGCACCCTTGGGGTGAGCCTGCCTTATTTCTGCGCCACAGAAGTCTTGCTATCTTTGGCACATTTTCATGCTTCCCTCCTTTGCTATTCTGCTGTAACCGTTTACACTTCCTCTAAACCCATCTTTTGTTTCTTTATTGTCTCATTATCACCTCATTTTACCTGACTTTTGTCATTTAATCACTCCTGCTCTTCATAGACTTTTCCCTTGTGTTCTTTTCCTGCCCCATTTTCCCTGGTTCTGCACTTAAAAGCTGTTCATCGCTAACATCATACAGTTCTGGTGAAAGGTGGTCAATCTGAAACATTAACTCTGTTTCTCTCTTCACAGATGCTGCCTGACCTGTTGCGTATTTCCAGCATTGTTTGTTTTTATTTCAGATTTCTAGCATCTGCAGTATTTTGCCTTTGTATTAGTCTTCCTTCTGATGCTGACCTGGTGGTCTATAGCTCATGATCCTGTAGATATTGCCTTTATAACATGCATGTATATGTATTTTGCACAACAAAATCTCCTATGACTATAATCTATGAGCTGAAAACTGCACCTTAGTCTAGGCTGTCCTCTCCAGCTTTCTAATTACCTTTTCTTAGAGTCATAACAGCACAGGTCATTCGGCCCATCAAGTCCATACTAGCTCTCTGTAGAGCAATCCAGTTAGTCTCATTTCCCCACTCTATCCTTGCAGTCCTGCACTTTTATTTCCCTCCAGTGTGTATCCAATTTCCTTTTGAAATCATGGATTGTCTCCGCTCCCATCAGCCCTATAGGCAGCGGGTTCCATGTCATTACCACTCACTGCGTAAAAAGTTCTTCCTCACATCCCCCTATATCTCTTGCCCAAAATCTTAAGTTCATGTCCCCTAGTCCTTGTTCAATCAGCTAATGGGAGCAGCTTTTCTTTGTCTACCTTATCTAAACTGTCATAATCTTGTACACCTCTATCAAATCTCCCCTCAATCTTTTTTACTGCAAGAACAACCCCAACTTCTCCAACCTAACCTTGTAGCTAAATTCCCTCATCCCTGGAACCATTCTGGTATATCTCTTCTGCACCCTATCAAGGATCTTCACATCCTTCCTAAACTGTGGTGACCAGAGCTTGCTGCTCCTGTAATGTTAGTCAGTGCCTGGTATCTATTCACTAATGGAATCTCTTGAGTAGCCCCACTGGGTTTCCTATCTTTCATGTTTCTTTTACCAAACTTAATCTATTCATGTATTCCCAATTTATTAATCTCCTCTCAGCATTTGTCTCTGCATGATGCCAAACCTAATGCTGATTGTACAACACTCCAGCTCCAATCCAAGCTTTACTCTCAAGGTCCAATGTTAGCCTGAAATGACGCACTTAACTGAATAGTATCCATTTTCCCTCAATAATCCCTCACTTGTATGCTCTTTTAAGTTCCTGTACTTTGCTCTCAGGCCATTCCTCTATCTTTGAGTTTACTGATTAACAGACAGGTTTTTTTCTCTCTTGGAGATGCCTTTTTCATTTGAGAGTATCCTCCAGTAAACAGTCCCTATAATCTCCAGAATAGTTATACTTCTCTTGGCTGTGTCCTCCTTTAGCTTTACTCTTCTTAAAAACAAATTTCCCCTTTGATTTTACTTCTTTCTGTTGCCACATTTTAATTTTTGTTTTTCTTAATGCCCCCAAGTAAAAAGGAGCTTATCAAATTTGTTTTTTTTATTCGATCCTAGGACATGAGCATCACTGGCAAGACCAGTATTTGTTGCCCATCCCTAATCCCTTGAGAAGGTGGTGATGAGCCGCTGCCTTGAACTGTTGCAGTCCATGTGGTCTAGATACTCCCACAGTGCTGTTAGGAAGGGAGTTCCAGGTTTTTGACCCAGCGACAGTGAAGGAATGACAAAATAGTTCCAATTCAGGATGGTGTGTGCATTCAATTTCAAAACATTTTCATTGTGCGATTTGAACTCATGAACTTTAGGCTGCAAGTCCATGCACTGTAACCACTGATTATTTAGTGCTCAATTGCAAAATCAAGGAATCCCATGTTGGTTTGTTTTAAAAAGGGAAATTGTGCGAAGTAATCTAACCAGGCAGAATCTTTTCTGTGTCCTACAGACAAGCCTAAAACTGAAGTGTGAAATTCTTCTAACACCCCACAGATTTGCGACTACAAAACGTAATTTATACAACTTCCAGCTAGAGGGAGATTCATTAATGGGTAATCCAAACTGAAGACTCCTTCTATCAAAGAAAATGAAAAAAAAAGTGAAGGAAATGGAAAAAAAAAGTGAAGAAAATTGTGTATGAAGATATTGATGCTAAGACTATGCATAATGTTTCCAATGCTAACTTAAATAAATATAACCAAAAAGGTCATTATTTGACTATTTCCCCAGAAAATTACTACTGGAAAAAATTGGAGCTCGAAATCTACATTCAAAATTAATATAGAGTCAAATAATGGATGCACTTGATCAACCAAGACTGCCATCAGGGATTTGAACATTGAGTCTACAGCCTTTAAATGGCAGACAATCTGGCTTATGTCTTATGTTCTGATGAAAGGTCGTCAACCTGAAACATGGGGCTGGATTTTACCAGCCCCTCGGCGTCGTGGATCGTGGCGGGGAGGCCTGTAAAATACTTGCGGGAGTGGCCCGCCACGACGCCAAGAAGGCCCTGCTGGATATTACCTTCATTTAAATATTTAAATGAGTGTACTAAACATGCTAATGAACTTACCTGCTCCCAGTGGCCGTCCCCCGCTGATTTTATGGCCGCCAGCGGTAACTCGCGCGCCTTCGGAACTCTGTACAGTGTTCCAAGGCAAGACACTGGTGGGAAAGAGGGAGGGGGGGGGGGGGGTAAGAGTCAAACTATCAGGGAGGGGGAAAAACATTTTTCATTGGCTGTGGGGATGGTGGGAAGGGGTTTAGGGTCAAAGGGAATAAAGTTCGGGTTGGAAAGATCTTTACTGAGAACTAACTTTTTGTGGGGGTGGGGGTGGGTTTAGGCAAAAAACTAACTAACTGTTTATGCATTGGTGGGGTGGGACAGGGGAATTGCAGGTATGGACAAATCTGTATTTAAATTATTAAAGAACCGGTCCCTTTAATCATTTAAATGTCCTCTCAGGGCTTGAAGCCCTTCAAAAATGGCGCCTGCGCAGTGGTGCCAGATGCCGTTGCCGGGGATGCGGCGGTTGCCCCTTTACATCATCGGGGGAGGCCGCTCTGCCCCCTCCATTTAAATGAGCCCCCACGCGTAATATCGCAGGGACTCTGCGGTGACAAATTCAGCCCATTAAGTCTGTTTTTCACTCCAAAGATGCTACCTGACCGGCTGAGTATTACCAGCACCTTTTGTTTTTATTTCAGATTTCCAGCATCTGCAGTATTTTGTTTTTGTGTTCTGGCCTATGTCTTACTTGGCCTCCTAAAAGGATGAATTACATCCAACTAGAAGTCTTCCAGAGCATCTCATGAAGACGTGACAGAGATCCACAAAATAATTAAAGTGCTGGATAACTTGCCATTCCCATTTAACAGATTGGGAAGATCAGGGGATATGACTGGATGTTAGTCAGTTCTTCAACACCAAGACAGTAGTGAGCCTCTTGTATACATTGCAGGCTGGTGTGATGTGTGCTGCCTCTCTGCAATGCTTTCAAGAGAGAACTGGACCGATTCTTGACTGGGGCAGAAATCACAACATAGTCCATTTGCCATACAACAAGTGTTTGTGCTGACAATTGAGCTAAGATGGTACAACATGTCCTCTGGAAATCTTCTGGGATGGTTCCACTTTGACCGAGATCTTATTACATATAAAAACACAAGATTTCCTGGCTCTTGGATAATTTTTGTTGTTGAGCTAAATTCATATCTATATAGTTAGAAGTTTTGATGAAAGGTCATTGACCTGAAACATTGGGCAGAATCTTACAGACTTAGTTTCTGATGGACCGTTGGGACCATATCAGGGATGGCAACCTGACCTTCCAAGTAGTGTTCCATCAGGGTGAATTTTGTGAGGGCCAGCTAATTAAGAAGGCACCTCTGGGATTGGCGTTCAATTAGTGCTGTGGGCAGAAGGAGCAGTCAGAAAACAAATCAGGGCTGAGTATTTAAAGGGACACTGACAGCATGCATAGTGCCAGAACTGAGTGTTGTGGACAGCAAATCTGCAGAAGCAAAAGTAGGAGGAAGATGGATGCCAGAAGGAGAAGGGCAGCTCCATGATTCATGGACGTGACACTTGAGGTGATGGTGGAAGCAAGGAGGTGGGTGCTCTTTCCAGAGGGCGGCAGGAGAAGGCCAGCCAGCCTCATAAAACTGGCATGGCTGGAGGTCACAGAGGAGGTGAGCAGCCAGGTGTGATGTGGAGGACGTGGATCCAGTGCAGGCAATGCTTCAATGAGCTCTTGAGATCTGGTAAAGTGAGTGGCATGCAAGATTCAGATATCAGCCCTCACTCCATCACCTCTGTGGCCTTGTCGAGCAAACATATCCTCTGAAGCAGTCTCTTAGCAACTACACAGAAGAATGTCTGCCCAGGCTGCACCTTAACTCTACATCTCCACAGAAAGAAATGACACTCTCAGTTTGCTGACTTAGTACTCCCTATCCTACAGTGATCCCCCTTAATGTCATGCTTATGTCCTAAGCAAAGACTGAACTCACAACAGTCTTCAAAGTCTACATGTTCTCACTGCAGAAGAGAGTATACAACTCCAGGGAGAGGCACATAAGCGGGGATGGAGTGTCATCCGTGGCCATCCTGATGCCGATGGATTTCCTAGCCATCAGGAGGGTGGCAGCAGTACAGGCTGTCACCAATGGAGAAATGGGTGTGGTGCAGCAACCAGGTGAAAGCATTACATCTGACACTTGCAGCTGGCTCCAACATATGACTTGTGTGGAGCCCTGTTCAATGATATGAGAAATATAATGATCAGCAAAATGCAAGGGCTTGATCTCTTTGTCACCTATTTGCCACACTGATGATTGTCTTCTCTCCTACAGAGGCATTGCCGGAGGCTTAAAGAGAGATGAGGGAGAAGGCTCAGAGGAGCAGCACTCTGAGGAAGCACCGTCACATGACTCATGTGTGTCCTCCAACAGAACTGATACACTCAGCTTGGTGGGTCCAGCATCACAGATAGAAAGGTTGGCGCAAGGTGAGGAGCACTGCATAGGTTGGACTTTGTGCTGGAGGCCGGGCTCCTGACGCTGTGCCAAAAAGGTGGGAGGAACCCACAGCCTTTGGAGGTATTGCTGCCCTGACAGGTTGAGGAAGCTGACTCTTAGCCTATAGACCCTGTGGCCAGGGTAGTGTCTTCTTCTGAATGCAGCCCTTCAGCAAGTCCCTCTGCTGCTTCCAAATGCCTGTCCCTGTGCTGCATGCTGCAGCTGCCTGTCCTGTGGCACTTGCTGCCCCTGCTGCTATGGATGCTGAGCTGCAGAGCTCTACAGCTCCTCCTCAGTGGTCCACCCTACCTCGGAGTACATAGAGCAGGTCATTATGTAAGGACACAGGTTTAAATGTCAATACAGCTGTTTAGCTCTCTAACTGGCCTAAATGAAATGACACCAAGTTCCTCATGCTGCAAACTCTCCAAATTTTTACTTCAAGAGTTGCTCCCATCAGCACTAGCCTTACACTATGTCTGGCGCATTGAAAGCCAGTTTCTCATTTTATACTGTTGCAATGATAGCTGTTTGAGTCCCGCTGTGCCGAGACGGTGTGCAACCTTTGCACAATTGTGAAAGAGCCATTGCATATCTAAAATAGCTCTTTATTGCCTTCTTAACTCTTAACTGTCTTAATTGGATGCACATTTGAACCATGGGAGTTTCCAACCTCACCAACAACCCACCCCTGGGAAATTCAGAGAGAGGCAAAAGACATCAGGTTACCCACCCAACGTCTTTTTCTACAATTTTCCCAGCCCTCCTGCCACCAATCCCACCTCCAGCTGCCCGGTAAAATTCCACCCATCAACCCTGTATCTCTCTCCATAAATCCTGTAAGACCTGCTGAGTATTTCCAGCATTTATCTGCAATATTTTATTTTTCATTTTAAGTAAAAGTCTTGGCTGAACGTAAATAAAGCAACAGTAGCTTCTTATCCAGCCCCATATCCTACTCTAAATTCCTATGGCTATTAAGTTAAAATAGTTAGCCCCAGCACCTTGGGATGTTTTTATTATGTTAAAAGCACTATATAAATATAAGCTGCTGTCATTGTATAATACAAGGGGTTACGTTTGGAGTATATAATGCCACATCAACAATCAATAGCACTGATGACCTGGGGAATTCAGAAATTCTGAAAAATTGACATGTCCTCTCAGTCATCCAAGTGGGAGCACTTGTAAAAATTGACCTGCCCTATCAAAGAGGGCATTGCTGATTTGCCTTTCTAGAGGAGTGCAAAGCAAATTGACTGATCTGGCAAGAGTTCCTTGTTCTTCCCTGAAATGAGTCTGTGACATACATAGACTGCCATGGTCACCTTCTCTGCCATATAGGAAAGAGGAAGTTCTCAAATGTTAGGTGAATTACATCATTCACCATTTGAATATGGCTGCCATCGTAAAGGCAGGCACTTCTTCAGCCTGGTCTGAAACTGAATGGAATTTCTGTTGGGATGATTTTCAAGTAAATTGGCCCCATCAGAAACTCCTGACCTCGCAAAGGTGCACACTCAGGTTAGAAACTGTATCCAGGTCTAAAATTCCTGCTATATGGGTAATGCTCAGATAGCCTGACTCTTCCGTAGTGCTGCCTGATTAATCTGGCATCCCTTAATGGCCACAAAACAGAAATTTCAGGGTCAATCTTGCTGGGAGTATGCAGTGAAAGCCTATCTTCAGAAACCAATATAGACAATCCTGCTTTGATGACTGGAACAGCTCAGTTGAAATGTTAATAATATGCAGATTGACAGACAATAATGTAGATGACTCTATTCTCTCTGAACCACTAGGGAAATTCATTACAAGGGGCAAAACACTATCAAGGAGAAATACATGAAGAGAACTGCAATTTTCAGACTTTTAACACCTCACCTCACAGGATTTAAAGTTAAACACAGAGTTCATTTGCATACTTGAAAGAAATGGGGACTATTTGAAAGGTATTCCACACATAAATCACACTTTGCACTGCTAGTTTATAATCTCCATAAAAGCATTTGGATTCTGACCAATCTGGCTCTGGCATTGTCCAGGTTATCTTCAAGACCCACCAAAAATCACATTGCCTGTCATTATGTAATAGTTGATTCTAGTTTTATTGTTTGCAAGTATTGCGTTGTTTGAACTTGTACGATATTAAATCTGTAAATAAATCAAAGCAAACACCTTTAGCTTGCACAGATTGGCTAGATGACTTTACTTTCTGTCTACTAGTGACAGATTAACATGGTTGGCATCCCACATATTCTCCATGGAGCTATATACCAACAGTTTCAGGTTGATTGTTAAACAGCAGCCCACAGCTTGAAAAAGGATGCTTCTGGAAACTGAAGCTGTGAACACAGAGCAAATGTTAGGAATGGTAAAACAAAACGTATCAGAGGAGATAATGGAATTTCTTATATGGTTTATGTTAATGGATACGATTCATCTGTAATACATACAAAGAATAACTAAAAACAACAAAAGCTTGAATTTCTGTAGTGTCTTCAATATAATAAAATGTCCCAAAACTTTTCACATATGGAGATCTTAGGACAAATGACCAAAAGCTTGGTCAATGAGACAGGTTTTAAGGTTTTCTGTTTATATTTCAGATTTCTAGCATCCGCAGTATTTTGCTTTTGACTTGGTTTCAACTTGGCCATGAAGTAACCCTATCAACGACACTCCTGTCAAGGTTCATGCAGAAATAATAGCTGTTTGGGCAAAATACAGGAGGGTGATTAATGGCCGTGGAATTAGAGGTATGTAAAGGAAACCTGACGCGAGCCCGAATTACGGACCCGGAAGTCCAACCTGACCCCTACCCGACACATGTCGTCGGGACCCGTCGGGGTCGGGTTGGGTGGTAGGCCTTTACATCAGTACATGGGTAAAGGCCGGCTACCCGACCTGACTCCCCGAAGTGATCCGACGGCATGTGTCCGGTTCAGGTCGGGCTTCTGGGTCCAGCATTCGGAGTTGGGTCGGGTTTCCCTTGCACACCTCTATGTGGAATTGTACCCAACAAAGAAAACACTTGGATTTATGTAATAAAAACAAGAAATGCTGGAACCACTCAGCAGGTCTGGCAGCATCTGTGGAAAGAGAAGCAGAGTTAACGTCTCGGGTCAGTGACCCTTCGGTTCCAAAAAAGGGTCACTGACCCGAGACGTTAACTCTACTTCTCTTTCCACAGATGCTGCCAGACCTGCTGAGTGGTTCCAGCATTTCTTGTTTTTATTTCAGATTTCCAGCATCCGCAGTATTTTGCTTTTATATACTCGGATTTATGTCGTGCTTTTCATGAACTCAGGACATCCCAAAGCACTTTACAGTCAATTAAACACCTTTGAAGTCTAGTCACTGTTTTATTGTAGGAAATGCAGCAGCCGATTTGCACACAGCAAGGTCCCACAAACAGCAATGTGATAATGACCAGATAATCTATTTTACTGATGTTGAGTGAGGGATAAATATTATCCAGGACACGAGGGAAAATTCCCTTGCTCTTCTTTGAATAGTGCCATGGAATCTTTTATGGTTATCGGGCCTTGGTTTAATGCCTCATCTGAAAATTGGTACCTCCGCTAGTGCAACACTTCCTCAGTACTAGCACTGGAGTGACAGCCTGGATGCTGTGCTTAAGTCTCTGGAGAGGATTTGAACCCATGACTTCTGACTCAGAGTGCCACCCATTGAGTTATGGTCGACATCTTGGAAGCAACACCTTCACGGCAGGTCAGAGCAGCAAACCTCAAAGAAAACTAAATACATGAGGCCTGCTAAGTGTATAAATCCAGTCTTTAGCAAGTCAACATTTTTGTCCTTGCATTTAGACCTCTTGCTGGACAACATCACAGCTGTGCACCACAATATTGAGCACATCTTGTAAAAAGGTTTTTAAAAAAATGGATATTTTAACAAATGCGAGGAGACATGAAATCAGAAAAGGTCATTTGGACAATCAAGCCTGTTCCTGCTGTGAACCACATTATAATTGGAGCTTCTGGATTTTGGGTTAAACTGATAAAACTCACCCTACTGGATTAAGAACATTAGAGCAAGAGGAGGCCATTCAGCCCCTCGAGCTGGTTCTGCCATTCAATTAGATCATGGCTGAACTGTACCTTAACTCCATCTACTCTCCTTGTTTTCTGTAGCCCTTTATACCTTTATTGAACGAAAAAAAAATCAATCTCAATTTTGAAAGTTTCAATTGACCTAGCCTCAACACTTTTTGGGAGAGTTCCAAATTTCCAATAACCTCTGTGTGAAGAAGTGCTTCCTGACATCACCCTACAACAGTCTAGCTCTAATCTTAAGGTTAGGCCCCTTTTTTTTTGGACTCCCCCATGAGAGGAAATAATTTTTCTCTATCTAACCTATCAAATCTTGTAATCATCTTAAACGTCTCAATTAGATCACCCTTAATCTTTTATACTCAATATAAGCCCAATCAATGTGACTTGTCTCCATAGCGTAACCCATTTAGCTCTGACATCATTCTGGTGATTCTGCACTGCACCCCCTCCAAGGCCATTATATCCATCCTGAGGTTCCGTATCCAGAACTGAACACAGTACTTACTGCAAATAGAGTCTAAATGGGATTATTTTATTAATTAACACTGAAAAACATAGAATAAATTTTAGAACTAAAGACAGAAACAGAACTCAAGCTTCCACTAGCAACATTCTCTAAATGACTCTCTCATTTTATCATATGCTTTCCCAGGCTATAAGCACTTAAAACCAGAATTTTGACACACAGTCCACTCCATTCCACACATTCAATCTCCTAAGGAAAGTATTTCAAAAACTCCCTCTGGTCCCAAAAATATTAAAACAAGCAAAACTCCAGAACATCAACCTTCTGGGTCAGCCTTGGCTGTGGTAGCACTCTTGCCTGAGTCAGAAATTCCTGGGTTCAGGTTCCACTCCACAGCCTTCAGCACATTATCTTGGTTGACATTTCAGTGCAGTACTGAGGAAGAATGCATTGTTATGGAAGCTGGCTTTTGAATGAGATGTTAATCCGAGACCCCATCTATCCTCTCTGGTGAAGAGAAAAGATCCCATGGTACGATTCGAAAAAGAGCAGGTAGTTCACCCAGTGTCCTGTCCAACATTTCACCCTTAGCCAACACCAGTAAAGCATATAATCTGGTCATTTATCTCATTGGCTACCACATTACCAGTTCACAACAAGAGTAACTGCACTTTAAAAGTACTTCATTGAATGTTGTATGATTTGAAGCATCCTGTGATTGTGAAAGGTGCTATATAAATGCAAGTTCTTTGTTATTATATTAATTATCCTTCTTCCCTTGGTCCCAACATCAAGATACATGTAGCATTTGATTACTTCTACCTTTTGAACTAACGTTTGCAAATTTAGCCTGTTACATTAAGGAAACATATTTAAGGATTGGTATTTTATATTCAAAGAACTCTCCACAGTTTCCTTCCTCTACCTTCAATTCTACTTTGAACAATTAGCATCACCCAGTACTTTGATCCATGGGGAGCAGCATACGTCACCACTGTTGGTATTTCAGTCAGCGGTGTTTCGACTTGACATGAGGTCTGGGCAAGGGAACAAGAGGATTAGGAAAAGGCAGCAAGGGACTAGGCATGGTCTGGAGGTCTGGGCATGGGAAACAGAGGGCAGGCAAGCAGATTGCACTGCATCAACTGAAATGTATTGCATAATAGAATCACAGAATTATCACAGCACAGGAGGAGGCCATTCGGCCCATCATGTCTGGACCAGCTCTCCAAATGAGCAATTCACCTAGTGCCATTTCTCCACCATCTCCCTGTAACCCTGTACATTCTTTCTTTTTAGATAACAGTCTAATTCCCTTTTGAATGTCTTGATTGAACCTGCTTGCAGCACACTCTCAGACAGTGCATTCTAGACCTTAACCACTCGCTGTGTAAAAATGTTTTTCCTCATGTCTCTTGCTTTTTTTGTCAATTACTTTAAATCTGTGCCATCTCGCTCTCAATCCTTTCACGAGTGGGAACAGTTTCTCCCTATCTACTCTGTTCAGACTCCTCATGATTTTGAATACCTCCATCAGATCAGTCCTAATTTCTCCAATCTATCTTCATAACTGAAGTTCCTATCCCTGGAACCATTCTTGTGAATCTTTTCTGCACCCTCTCCAATGCTTTCACATCTTTCCTAAAGGGCGACAGCTAGAACTGGGTACAATACTCCAGCTGAAGCTGAACTAGTGTCTTATACAAGTTCAACAAACCTCCTTGGTCTTGTACTCAATGCCCCTCTTAATAAAGCCAAGGATACTGTATGCTTTATTAACCGCTCTCTCCACCTGTCTTGCCACCTCCAAAGACTTATGCACATATACACTCAGGTCCCTCTGCTCCTGCACCCCCTTTAGAGTTGAACCCTTTATCTTATATTGCCTCTCCATGTTCTTCATTGAATAGATAGATTGGAGAAGTTGGGACTGTTTTCCTTAAAGAGAAGGCGGAGAGGTGATTTGGTAGAGGTATTCAAACTCACGAGAGGTCTGGACAGAGCAGATAGGGAGAACAGTAAGCTGACATTTTATTATTTCATTTAAAGAGCACATCACAACTACATTATCAAATTTTATACACCTGCTCTAACTTTTACTCAAATCAGATCATTGCCAATGAAGTTTTAATGATAGAATTGGACTTTATATAATGTAAATAGAATAAAAACAGCAAAATGCACAGAAAAGTACTATTTCGTTACAAAAATCCACAGCTGTAAATTCAGATCTCGGCTCTCCCCAAATCACCACCTAGCCTCAGCACTCCCATTCCTGGGTCCTAAGCCATCATTTCTGCCAAGTTTCAGCAACCCAGGTAATAGCCTCCTCACCCACTAGGTCTTGGTGTAGACCTCTCACCCAACGAATGTAGGCTCGCAACTTTCGGTGCATTTGGAACTTCCAAAAAAGGTAAACAAAACAAAAATTCAGTACTTCAGTAAAGGTACATGATTAAGCACAAAAATGGAGTGACTGGAAGACATACAGTGAGGACATAAATCAGAGGGAAGGATATAAGTAGAGAGAAAAAGAACTTGAACACATTATCACATACTCAGATATCTAATCAGTTTTCATCCACTGTGTTTTTTCTGAAATTTAGTCACTGTTTGTAGGGTGGTAAATATGGCAGCCAAATTGCATGTAGCAAGGTCCAACAATCACCAAAGAACTGATCAGATAATCTGTTTTGGTAGCTTTGGTAAAGAAGCAATGTTAGCCAAGACACTGGGAGGATCTCCTGCTCATCTTCAGAGTGTCATGGGACATTTTTACAACAACTTAGGGTCAATGCTGAGTGGATGTTTCCCCTTGTGGGTGAAATCTAGCACGAGGGGCACAGTTTCAAAATAAGGGGTCGCACATTTAAGACAGAGATGAGGAGGAATTTCTTCTCTGAGGGTCTTTAATTTTTGGAATTCTCCACCCCAGAGAGCAGTGGAGGCTGGGTTATTGAATATATTCAAGGCTGAGCTAGACAGGTTTTTGATCTACAAGGGAGTAAAGGGTAATAGGGGGCAGGCAGGAAAGTGGAATTAAGGCCATAATCAGATCAGCCATAATCCTATTCAATGGCAGAGCAGGTGCAAGGGGCCTACTCTTGCTCCTATTTCTTATATCATGCCTTTAATGTGACGAAATGTCCCAAGGCACTTCACAGGAGCATTATGAAACAAACTATGGCACCGAGCCACAAAGGAGATATTAGGTCGGATGACCAAAAGCTTGGTGGGTTTTAAAGAGTGCCTTAAAGGAGGAAGGAAAGGCAGAGTGGTGTAGGGACAGCATTCCAGAGCTTACTGTTAAACTCCAGAAAGCTTGTTATGGAAGGATAATGCTGGAACCTATCTTTACTCAGTATAACATTTATTGTACAGAGTAAAAGGATTACAAACATGTAGCTCCTCACTCAAAACCCTCCACCAGTCTCAGTAACTGCTTATAAGTACAGAAGTAAGACCCCCAATTAATACCCACCACCTACATATAATCCAACAAATGATACACAATTAACAGATTAACACTTAGGGCCTAGGCAACTGAAGGTGCGGTCACTGATGAAGGGATTAAAATTGGGGATGCTCAAGAGGCCAAAATTAGAGTGCAGATATCTCAAAGGGTTGTGTGGCTTGAGGAGATTACAAAGATAGGGAGGGGCAAGGCCATGGAGGGAGTCAAAAACAGGGATGAGAATTTTAAAATCAAGATGTTACTTGACCAGGAGCTACTGTAGATCAGTGAGCACGGGGGTGACAGATGAATGGGTCCTGGTGTGAGTTAGGACACGGGCAGCAGAGTTTTGGATGATCTCAAGTTTATGGGGAGTAGAATGTGGGAGACCAGCCAGGAGTGTATTGGAATAGTCAAGGCTAGAGGTAATAAAGGCATGAATGAGGGTTTTAGCAGCAGATAAGCTGAGACAGGGGCAATGTCAGGCAATGTTACAGAGGTGGAAATAGGCAAAATAGGAAAAAGATGGAAATAGAATATTTTGCATCCACCTGAACTGGCAGGCAAGATTTCAGTTTAACAATGCAACACTCTCTCATTACTAGAATTAACCATCGATCTCCATGCTTAAATCCAAAATGGGGCTGAAAAAATGTCAAAAACAGTTATAACAAGGAAAGTGCGATAGTGGACCAGAGTGGAATACAAGTGAAAAATGGGGTAGGACACAACGATTAAACAGGACGAAAGAAATAAGACATCAGTGCAAAATGACAAAAATGATTCCTGAGTTATTGATCAAGAAATGCTAGAAATGAGTAGTGATGTAAAGGAGAGAGATCCACTTGAATACCTAGAGACTTCCCTCCCAAGAGTAAAATACCCTGGATTAAACTGGGTTACATTATTTAAACCAAAACTGGCGAGTCCTTACGAATGTCTGGCACATGACAAGCTTACAAAACGGTTAAATTCCCTGTGGGGGGAATAAATCGCAGGCGATTCGAATGATCATTTCTAAAGCTGACATACATCTGGTGCAGATGATTAGGCAGCGAAGGGCCTGGGCGTGTTGGAATTTTCAAAGCAATGGCAACCAGTGGATGAGTGACATGTTCCCGGGGACCATCCCATTAGCTAACACTTTCTCTACCACTGCCACACACTATCGCCCATACGTAGAACCTTAACCTTCTCCTGCTCGTTGGCTTGCTTTTCTCCTCGAAGCTTTCCCTCCCCTAACTCTGGCTCCAATCATCAGCCTCCACGCCGAACCCGCTGCTGGGGCCAAGACGCCTTCGCCGATTGGATCAAAGGCTCCGCTAATGCGAGCGGCCTCTTCTCATACCGCCTCTCTCCGATTGGTTGACAAGTAAACCAACCCAACTGTCAGGAATTGGGGAGGGAGAGGAAATCGAATGGAATCCGCGGCGGTTTTTCCTGCCTCTTCCGTTCGCGGGGGTGTCACCGGTTTTTCTCGTCCCCCCTCCTAATTTGCTGCTGGTTCCGCTGCCGCGGGTGCAGCCGATCGGTTCCCACCCCGTGAGAGGGAAGGAGATTGGTGAAGCACACGCGGCCCCAGACTCAGTGCAGCTCCTGTGTGAGTGATGTTGGTGCGGGGCTGAGAGACGGATTCTCCTCCCCGGTTCGGCCCCGTCCCGCCCCTTCCCCAGTCACCGGTTATCAGTTAAAATATATATTTAAATATTACAGGCCATTGAGATTTGATCTTTCCGCCCCCCCCCCTTTCCGTTTACTGTTGTAAAATGGCGGAGCGTTCTGCGCTGGAGGTGAGGAGCCTGGTCTCTCATCCGGCCGGTTGGCAGTCTCTTCTGTCCTTCACTGTCCTCTTCCTGGCCTGGTTGGCTGGCTTCAGCTCCAGGTTATTCGCCGTCATTCGTTTCGAGAGCATCATCCATGAGTTTGACCCGTGGTGAGTAACACGCGTGTCGTTGCACCCTAGTTCACCGCAGGGAAATAGGGGGTGGTGGGTGTGGGGAGAGAGAATGGGGGACAGCTGGGGGCGGGAGAGAGAATGGGGGACAGCTGGGGGCGGGAGAGAGAATGGGGGACAGCTGGGGGCGGGAGAGAGAATGGGGGACAGCTGGGGGCGGGAGAGAGAATGGGGGACAGCTGGGGGCGGGAGAGAGAATGGGGGACAGCTGGGGGCGGGAGAGAGAATGGGGGACAGCTGGGGGCGGGAGAGAGAATGGGGGACAGCTGGGGGCGGGAGAGAGAATGGGGGACAGCTGGGGGCGGGAGAGAGAATGGGGGACAGCTGGGGGCGGGAGAGAGAATGGGGGACAGCTGGGGGCGGGAGAGAGAATGGGGGACAGCTGGGGGCGGGAGAGAGAATGGGGGACAGCTGGGGGCGGGAGAGAGAATGGGGGACAGCTGGGGGCGGGAGAGAGAATGGGGGACAGCTGGGGGCGGGAGAGAGAATGGGGGACAGCTGGGGGCGGGAGAGAGAATGGGGGACAGCTGGGGGCGGGAGAGAGAATGGGGGACAGCTGGGGGCGGGAGAGAGAATGGGGGACAGCTGGGGGCGGGAGAGAGAATGGGGGACAGCTGGGGGCGGGAGAGAGAATGGGGGACAGCTGGGGGCGGGAGAGAGAATGGGGGACAGCTGGGGGCGGGAGAGAGAATGGGGGACAGCTGGGGGCGGGAGAGAGAATGGGGGACAGCTGGGGGCGGGAGAGAGAATGGGGGACAGCTGGGGGCGGGAGAGAGAATGGGGGACAGCTGGGGGCGGGAGAGAGAATGGGGGACAGCTGGGGGCGGGAGAGAGAATGGGGGACAGCTGGGGGCGGGGAGAGATGGACCTGGGGGACAGCTGGGGGCGGGAGAGATGGACCTGGGGGACAGCTGGGGGGGGGAGAGATGGACCTGGGGGACACCTGGGGGGGGGAGAGATGGACCTGGGGGACACCTGGGGGGGGGAGAGATGGACCTGGGGGACACCTGGGGGGGGGAGAGATGGACCTGGGGGACACAGGAGAGGTGCTTGGGGAGAGAGATGGACCTGGGGGACACAGGAGAGGTGCTTGGGGAGAGAGCAGGGGATAGTGCTAGGGGTAGTAGGGGGGGGGGAGTGAAGAGAGAGCCATAGGGAGGGGGGGGTGGTGAAGAGAGAGCCATGGGGAGGGGGAGGGGGGTGAAGAGAA